>NC_056733.1:1404837187-1405110909 GCF_019279795.1 Protopterus annectens
GACGGAAGGCTTCTTGGGATTCACTAAGAAGTAAGCAGTGAAATTCTAAGAGTCCTGCTAATTGCACAGTGTATGGAATAAGAAACATGTAAACAAATAAGACAAGCAGGTTGCAATGGTACATGGTGTAGAACAATGTGCAGAAGTGATTGTTAATGGAACCACTTACATGGGGCTGGAAGATACAGCAAATCTGCTGCTCAACAAATTTAGAAGTAATATTACACCCCCCCCCCCGGCTGCCCCCCCAGGTAATACAATCAAACGAAACTCCTCCCCAACTAAAACTAGGGGGCAGGTCCTACATGAGCTGTTTAAGGCTATGTACAGTGCATTGATGGGCCCTAATAATATCCCAGGATGCTTCCTAAATAGCCTGAAACATGACCTGTCTGGACCTCTAAAGCTACTATTTAATCACAGCATCCAGACAGCCTTTGCACTATGTGAATGAAGACTGCAATGGATATCCCTCTGCACAAGGGCAGTTCATTAATGGACTCTGGGAACAACAGACCCATAAATCGGACTGGTCACATATGCAAACACATGGAAAGAATTATCATGGATATGATTAATAATAACATAGGAAACCTTCAGACACTGGATCCAACACAGTTTGTCTTTCCCAAAGGCAGGTAATGCCTACTGAACCTAATGGACTTCTTTGAAAAGGTCACTACGGGAATGGATAAGGGAAAACAGTGCATACTGCCTACCTTTATCTGGCAAAGGCATTTGACATAATATCCCACACAGGCACTGTAAACAAACTCATGGAATTGGGCATTAATCCACATGTTACATGCTGGATAGTCATCTGGCTCTCAGATAGGACCAAGGAAATTAAGATAGGGGATATCACCACCACAAAGAGGCCAGTAACTAGCAGAGGTCCTCAGGGCTGGGACAGCTGCTTTTTGGCATTTACTTCTCAGAAGTCAAAACCAATGTCAAAGGCTTCTGACTGAAGAAAGCCTGCAGATGACTGCAAATGAGAAGTATTCACAGCATTCCCCCAGAGATACTAACATCCTACAGGAAGGACTAACAAAGACAAATGACTAGTGCCAAAGCCACAGCTTAAAACTCAATGCCAAGAAATGCATAGCAGAAACTAAATCACTGATAACACACCTCTAAGAGTGGACCCAGTAGTCATTAATTTGGGGGACATGTGTGGATAGTAACCTGGCTTGCAACTAACGTGTCTAAAGTAGTAAGGAAATTATTCTTATGCTGCTCAACTTATAAGCAAAGGCATGTCATCTAGGTCCAAGGAGATCATCACTCCTCTGTATTTGGCTTTTATCAGATGGATTTATCACAGAGTACAACACTCCCTTGGGTATGTATCTAACCAAGCACATCCAATAACTGGAACATTCACAACATTGGAACCGACTCAGCCATTACTACAGCTTGCGCCAGCTAAAACCTCTCGAGCTTCACCTCTACCACGAATCCCTCTCTCTTAATGACCTCAGATTGAGTTTGCGTAAGACATAGGAACAAATAAACTATGTATGCATTTAGATACACACAAACACACACACACACACACACACACATATATATATATATATATATACACACACACAGACACACACACACACACACACACACACACACACACACACACACACACACACACATATGTGTTTGTGTGTGTGTGTGTGTGTAAATAAATAAGTCGGATGGAAGCCTTATCCACTGTGTTTGAATAACATAACAGTTCAAATGTATGTGATCCGCTCCACCAAAAAATCTCTGAGGTCGGAGGATGGGGGCGGGTCGAGGATAAATAAAGTTGGACAACACAGATGGAACGTTATAGTGAGTACATAACTTCTTTATCTGATGTTGTCAATCTTCATTTTTATCCTTGACAGACGGGACAGAGTTCCCAGATTCCTAAAAACTTGGGTGGACTCATGGAAGGATATTCCTGAGCAGCATGGAGCCAAAGGATGATCAAACCCTGGAGACCAAGTCCAGTCTGTAATGAGTAATAAAGCTATGGGGAGAAGCCCAAATAGCTGCTGCGCATATGTCATCCAATGAAGCTGTAGATTGGAATACTGCTGAAGTAGCTATAGACCTTGTAGAATGTGCTTTGGCAGGTTTAGGCAAGGTTAATTTATTCTTATCATAAATTAATGTAATGTAGCCTTTCAGCCATTTAGAGAGGGTAACCTTGCTGACTGCCTTGCCTAACTTTGTACTGGAAAAGAAACAAACAGTTGACTTTGGCACTAGAGTTATAGAAGCTGATGGATCCCTAGAGCTTGCAAGGACTAATTGTGCTGGAACCTTTCTTCTGTGAATTAATTTTTTGACCTGGAACCACAATTCTCTATGTTTCGCTGGAGGAAGAGATGTTTGTTTTGTTTGAGTATCAACCTGCCCCCTAAATTCTATATTTTGTGTCTGGGTTAAATGTGACTTTTCAAGATTTCCCGACTGATGGAACAGGGCTCAGTTTTGAGCTTTTTTCTGGTTAATTGGGTAACTTGTTTAAATCAGTTTGTTTATTTTATATTGTTTTATATACAACAAAAAAATAAATAAAAAAATTAAAAAAATTGCACTTTATTTTGTTTACTTTTACTGTATTTGTGTTTCTTCCTACTTTATTACTAGGGGCACTGACTACAACTCTGATCTGAGATATATAACAATAAGTATCCTTTTCTGTGTATTTAAAGTGTTTTTTGATTGTATCCGATTTATTTTCTGAAGAAAAAAAATATATATATACCTGTTTCCCGCCTTTCTAAGCTAGTATAGTCCAGTTTTCAGGCTAGTGCTGAATTCAGAGCTGTGTTATAAATCACTGTGTTTGCCCATACCTTACTTGGACAGAAGGAAGTTTGTCTGTTCACCTGTGAGAGAGGGGAGCTTTGAGCAGCCTATCTGTCCCTGGAGGAGTGTTTTCAGCCTAGAAATTAGTAGTTTATTGGCCATTTTGGGCTAATTTCTCTTTTTTTCATTTCTCTGCTATAAAAATCTCATTCGCCCGGTTTTGAGCGCCAGTTATCTAGGGTATAACTATTCCCGGCTCCACAAAGTCTCCGCTTCAATTTTTCCCTTGGAACTAGACAAACTTTCAACTTAAGCACTCAAGCTATTCATTTCTCAACCCGGCACTTGCTCAAAACTCACAGCAAGCACTTATAAACCCTAGCATTAGACCCCCCCCCTATACTGTACAGAAGGACAAGGCTCTCTATTTGACCTTACCAACCATTCAGTAAAACAGTTCACTGTACCTATCCAGGCATGTCCAAAGGGTAGTTTCAGGTATACTCTCCAGTCCAACTGGTGAATCTGGGCATTTTGAGGCAATGTTACAACTTCCTCATGTACACAGACAACCCTCTCCTCCTACCACCAAACACGAACACATGCAAGAGATGCAACTATACAGCCAAACTGGAGGCTAAGCTCTCTCAACCCAAGACTGGATCAGACAGTCAAGAGGAGAAGGGAAATACTTGCATCACACCACCAGTCTCACATAGACCCATTAAACTAGCACCGGCAAAAAACACACAAATACACGAAAACATACTCAGAGACTCTAAATAAAAATCTGCAAAAGCAACAGAGACATCCAAAGCAGACATCCAAGCAACCTCCACCCCCCCAACACAAACCACGAAACACATACTTCACAAAACCAGTGTGCCACGCAATCACAGCCCTTAAGGCAAAATAACATACCCAACATACTAATAATAGTTGACTCTATAGTCAGGCACACTGATGTCCCACTCACTAGGCTGAATAAGGAGAAGGTTACTGTTAGCTGCCTGTCGGGTGCCAGGATCCGCCACATAACACAAGCACTTAGGTCACTCTAGAACACGTACAAATATGACTCTGTCATTGTCCATGTTGGTGTGAATGACCTGAGCCGTACCTCCCTGGACTACATGAAAAGAGACATGGAAGAGCTCTCTGATCACTTAGACCACGCCGGTATGAACCTGACCCAGAGTAGCATCCTGTCCTCACCAAGAATGATACCACGGCATAAAGAAAAAATGATCAATTTCAACAATTGGCTAAGTTTCTGGTGTCATTCAAAGGGGATCCAGTGTCTGTCCGCCTGGGATGATACGCTCGACACGCCATGCTGCTTCTCTAAAGACGGCTTGCACCTGTTACCCTTAGGCTTTCAAATACTGGCCAAGGCTTCTGTCACCCCCGTAGTGCCTTTTTTTAGGCAAGGCTCAAAAGACAAACCCACTGCCGTAAATAGCACAAGTAACAAAAACTGAGGGTAATGCTACTCAATGCCAGAAGTCTAAACCTCAAAATGCACGTACTCGAGGCACTCCTCAGCATGGAGAAAATCGATATATGTGCAGTAACAGAAACCTGGTTTAAGGCTCCAGACAGCACACCAGCACTACCAGGCTACAACTCATATCATACATTTCGCAACAGAACCCAGACCGAAATACAAAAGGCGGGGGTGTATCCATATTCATCAAGGATACCCACACCTTCAGGTTAGTGGCACAGCACGATGCTTAAGAGATCATCCATGCGCAACTAACAAAGTACAGTTGTGTACCTACCATAAATGTAGATGTTCGAGTGTATTCACTGTT
Source organism: Protopterus annectens (assembly GCF_019279795.1). Classification (NCBI taxonomy): domain Eukaryota; kingdom Metazoa; phylum Chordata; order Ceratodontiformes; family Protopteridae; genus Protopterus; species Protopterus annectens. The sequence goes on from NC_056733.1 coordinate 1,404,841,810, forward strand.
GCAGTCATTATGCTTGGGTTATCCTGCTGGCAGGCTACCCACAGTCGGCCTGAATTCCAAAGTCCTGGTCCGGCGTCGGTTGCTGTCACCTCTTCCCTGACGTCAGTGTGCCAGGGGTATATAAGATGCAGCCGACACCATTTTCTTCAGTTTTTCTTGCCCCAGATGTCAGGTGCCCCCAAAAGAGTAGGCTAAAAATATTGCTTATAAAAAGCATGCACTAAAATAAAAAATACCTTCATCTACAAGCAAATACACCACATAGAGAAGTACAGATAAGACCCAGCAAAGAAAGAGGGATGGTGGGTGGGTAACCTGGACTGCAACAGTGAATACACTCTAACATCTACATTTATGGTAGGTACACAACTGTACTAGGTTCATCGTGTTTCACTGTTGCAGTCATTACACTTGGGTTGAATCCCAAAGCTGAGGTTGGGCGGCTGGGTCTAAATAGAATTAGGAGTAGCTATGAGGCCCTGCAGAACTGCAGTGGCAAAGCCTGCTCTGGATTTAGAGTAAAGAGGTAAGTGGTAGTGCTTTGTGAAAGTGTGCACGGACGTCCAGGTAGCAGCCTCCAAAATGTCCTTGGTTGGTACTCCTCTGAGGAAGGCTGCTGAAGTGGCTGCTGCTCTGGTAGAATGTGGCCTAATGCCCTCAGGCACTGATTTGCCATGTTGTGAATAGCAGAAACGAATACAGTGGCTTATCCATTTTGAAATAGTCTGCTTTGAAATAGCTTTCCCTTGCGATCCTGCAGCATAGGCCACTAAGAGTTGCTCAGTCTTTCTAAAAGCTTTAGTCTTGTCCAAGTAAAAGCGTAGCTGTCTTGTGTATGTCAAAGAATGCAGAAGTCTCTCCCCCTTATTCTGCGGGTTTGGATAAAAGGTAGGCAAATGTATGGTTTTGGTCAAGGGCCACACTGGACACTACCTTAGGCATAAAAGTTGGGTTTGTCCTTAGAGAAACCCTGTCTGGATGGAAAATAATAAAAGGTTCCACAGCCATTAGTGCCTGTAATTATGAGACTCTTGTTGCTGAAGTCATTGCTAGGAAAAGAGCTGTTTTCCAGGATAAGTATTTTATCTGAGCTGTATTGGCTGGCTCAAAAGGAGGAAGTGTGAGCTTTTCCAAGACAAAATTGAGGTCCCATGCAGGTATTGGAGCTCTTCTTGGAGGTCTTATGTTTCTGGCCCCTCTGAGATACTGCCTTAGCAGTGGGTGAGAGAAAATAGGTGAGTCCATATTGTAATGAGCTGAAATGGTAGAAGCATGTATCTTAATTGATGAGAAGGATAGGCCTTTGTCCAGCATATTAGTTAGGTATTGTAAAATCTGAGGAATATTTGGAACAAGCGTGTCAGTTCCTTGTGCATGGTTCCAAGCACAGAATTTCTTCCATATTTCTGCATAAGATTTTCTGGTGCTGGGCCTCCTGGCCCCCAAAATAACATCCATAACTGCTTTGGAGAGAGGTGTGTCCTGAATGGTTACATTATCCACCATGCAGCCAGACTTAGGGTTCTGAGTTGGCTGTGTAGGATCTGACTGTTTTGTTGGGTCAGCAAATGAGGAACTTGAGGCAATGTCCAGGCTGGGCCTTGAGACAAGCTCTTTAGGATTGGGTACCAGTGCTAGCGTGGCCAGTCTGGGGCAATCAGGATCATTTTTGGCTTCTCTTGTCTGACCTTTAGGAGTACCTTGGGGAGGAGAGGCAGAGGATGGAAGGCATATACTTAGAGGGCTTTCCAGCTGAATGAAAGGGCATCCACTTTCCATGCTTGTTCGTGATAAGTCCGAGTGCAGAATCTTTGTAGCTGGCAGTTGTGAGGGGAGGCAAATAAATCTATGTCTAGGCATCCCCAATTCCCTGTTATCATTCTGAAGATTTGTGGATCTAGTTTCCACTCGTGAGGATCCATGAGGTTTCTGCTTAGTTCATCTGCCAAGGTATTTGTCCTTCCTGGCAGGAATTGTGCTTACAGGTGTACTTGATAAGTCAATGCTGTGTTCCACAAAGTTATGGCTTGACTGCAGAGGGGGTAGGAATGTGTGCCTCTTTGCTTGTTTATGTACCACATGACTGTAGTATTGTCCGTCTTTATCAGCAGTTGTCCTGGATGAAGTAGGTCCTTGAAGGCGGTCAGTGCATTCTGTACAGCTAGCATCTCTTTTTGATTGATATGAAGATGCATTTGGCTTGTGGGCCATGTGCCCTGAATACATTTTCCTGCCATGTGTGCCCCCCAGGCATAATCTGATGCATCTGTTATTAATGTCTGCCTGGCTGTGGGTAAAGCGAATGGCTGTCCCTTGTTGTGGTGACAGGCCTGTGCCCACCATCGAAACTCCTGTTGCAGGCAGGGAATGAGAGTAATTATTGTTTCCAGGCTGTGGTAATGTTGAGTCCAAACACTTTTTAGATACCATTGTAGTTTCCCCATATGCAGTCTTGCATATGGAATTAGTAGAATGCAGGATGCCATGTAGCCCAGAGCCTGCAGAATTTTTCTTGCAGATAACTGGGTCTTTGTTGCCATGTTTTCAAAGTAAGAAATCAGTTGCCATTGTCTGGTGTGAGATGAGCCATCTGGGCAGTTGTATTTAAGCTTGCACCCAGGAATATTATCTCTTGAGAGGGTACTAGTTTTGATTTCTTTTCGTTTACTGTGTATCCTAGGCAAATTAGCAATCTTTTTACAAAAGCCAGATGCTTTAGTAGAATGTCTTTGGTTTCTGCATGAATAAGACAGTCGTCCAAGTAGGGAAATATTTTAATTCCTCTTTGTCTGCAAAATACAATTACTGGTGCCAGGCATTTTTTGAAGAACCTGGGCACAGTAGACAAGCCAAAGGGCAGTGCAGAGAATTGGTAGTGCGTTGAGCCAGCTATGAATCTGAGGTATCTTCTGCAAGACTGTCTCATTGGGACATGCAGGTATGCCTCTTTGAGGTCCAAAGTTACAAGCTAAGCCTTCTTGCCCAGCGTGGGCAGTAGCTGCTGCAGAGTCAACATTTTGAATTTTGGAACGTCCAGGAAAGTGTTTAGAATAGACAGGTCCAGAATTGGTCTCCAGGCTTTGTCCTTTCTTGGTACTAAGAAACGTCTTGAGTAAAATCCTTGTCCCTGCTCTTGTTGTGGCACTGGCTAAATAGCCCTCATGTTCATGAGAGATGAAACTTGTTTTTGTGCCTCTGCCCATTGATTGTGTGGCAGGTCCGGCATACCTTTTGCCTTTGGAAGGGTGTGAAAGTGGAACCTGTAGCCCTGAGAGACTATATTTAAGACCCATTTGTCCTGGGTGATCCCGTGCCAATTTTGTGAAAAAAGTGCTAACGTTCCCCTTAAGGGAGCTTACAAAAGGTAAGTGCTTTGCATTTGCAGAGGGAAGTCATTGGGACTGTTTCCTAGAAGGCTGTGACTTGTCTTCTCCACTTTTGGAGGTAGACGCACCCCATTGTTTGGGCCTGTATGAGCCCTGGGGCTGTTGCCTGCCTCTAGGGCGTCTGAATCTGCCTCTTTGCGGTCTGTCTGCCACTGGAAAGGACCAATTCTTAGAAGGCCAGTTCCTGCTAAATCTGGGTGGCTGTACATGTAAGAAATCCTTTACTGTCTGCATAGATTTAGCTTTATCCTCCATTTTCTTCAACATCCCTTCTGCCTTAACACCAAACAAAGTATCATGCTGTAATGGAGCATCCAATAATTTTGCTTTAACATAATCAGGCAGATTCTGTTCCTTTAACCAAGCATGCCTTCTAATAACAGAACCTGTGACTGCGGCCCTGCACGAGGCCTCCAGTGAATCATAACCACATTGCAAAGTATGTTTTCCCACTTGTTCAGCTGCATGCAATAAATCCTGCAATTCTTTGTTTTCAGCACATTCAGTATTTGTCAACATTTTTTTTGTTTTAACAACGAAATTAAGTATTGCTGATATTTGAGCATATGAAACTGACAATTTAAAGCCCTTACAGCCAAGGTAGCAGAAGTGTAGACTTTTTTCCTCCATCTGTCCAGAGCCCTAGAATCTCTATCTGAGGGGACAGGGTTTTTAGCAGAAGCAGCCTTGACCCCTTTGGGACTCTGTGAGATAATTTCTGGGTCAGCAGCAGGGTTTTTATATAGAAATTTATGGGAATCTGGAACCCTGTAGTATCTGTCCGGCTTAACAGGTGCAGGTGCAGGTGGTAAAGAGTCTGGAGACATCATCTACTATGTCTAGAACAGGAGGAATTGCAAGAGGTCTGTGCTGAGGCAGTAACAGAAAGTCTCTAAGCCTTTTCTTAGAATCTGAATAATCCTGGCTATCCCAGTGGAAATGCTCCCTCATGGCATACAGGGTTTCCCCAAAAGAGTAATCCTCAGGAGGAGAAGCTGAAGGAATAGAATCTTCAGCATCAGAATCCTCATAGGGAGGAATAGAATATCTCTATTCTGAAGAGGAATCAGAGGAAATGGAAACCTGACAGAGGAATCATATTCAGTATCTTGCCTAGGCCTCTTATCAGGAGGGGATGAGAACCCCTGATCAAAGTAATTAGGTCTTCGGCCATTTTGAGCATCTGTTCCTTAGGCATAGAAGGCTGTCCTGGAGAATGCTGTACTTGTTTCCTTGTCTTTAAATCTGCTTTAGACTTTGTCTTGGATGCTGAAGTAGGCTTTATATAAAGTTGTGTAGGTCTGAAAACACCCTCAGAAGCCGATGCCTGCTCAGCGGCTCCGGACCCATCTGAGGGATTGATTTCCGAAGGGCCAATACCTTGAGTATCGAGGCCTAGTTGTCTCCACGTGGGAGTCGTAGGCGGCCTGCGAAAGCGCCTCACTGAGCACCGGCGAACCGGTGACTGGCCTAGAAGAGGCTTCGTTGTCGGTTTTGGACCTCGGATGCCTGCCCTTTTCTTTATCCTTGCGCTTTTTATGAATTCCGGTCGTCAGTTGTTCCGACGGCATTATATAGTTAAACCTTCGGCCAAAGTAATGAAAAGCAAAATCGTACCGACGCTTAATAGTGCGTTGGTTAAATCTAGCACAAAATCAACAACTAGCAACGTCGTGATCAGGGCCTAGGCAAGGAATACAGTAAGAATGAAAATCCTTATGTGGTATTTGCTTCCCACAAGAAATACAATTGTTAACTTTTTCTGACATCGGTCTGGAGCAAGAAAAAAGTTTCCCCAACGGGGTATTTAGCTTTATTGAAGACTTTGGATCTGAAATTCAATTACGAAAATCTCAGGAGTCGGCCGACCGGCACTTGCGAACTGCTTTTGCTTCGGGCACCGCGCGTCAAGAAAGACTGAAGAAAATGATGTCGGCTGCATCTTATATACCCCTGGCGCACTGACGTCAGGGAAATGGCGACAGCAACAGACGCAGGACCAGGACTTTGGAATTCAGGCCGACTGCAGGTTGCCTGCCAGCAGGATAACCCAAGTGTAATGACGGCAACAGTGAAACACGATGAACATCGGGCAAAACTGCAACTCAAATTGTAGCTTGCTACAGATCACCCACCATGTCCCAGGACCCCCATTTGGCATTTCTGGAAACACGGGGAAACATAAAGGTCTTACCAAACACCCTAATATTGGGCGATTTCAATTGCCCAAACATTAACTGGGAGAACTACTCAAGTACTAACTCCCTTGCCCAACATGTCCTAGAATTTATAAACTCAAACGCCCTGGATCAACTGGTCAACACTCCCACCAGAGGTGGCAACACATTGGACCTGGTCATCACCAACATGGGTGAGGTCAACCCCTCGCTGGTTAGATCTGACCATAAACAAATCCCTTTGGATATCCACACCCCGTCACACACACACACACACACACACACACACACACCCGGACAAGGAAACCACCGTGAAAACTTTTCAAAAGCAAACTTCACATTACTTAAGACCGAGGTGGAAAGTTTCAAAGCCCTCATGCTAAAGGATAATGCTGTCCAGGCTGCAAAATCCTTTACTAATGCATTCTACGGGCACCTACAAGAATGCATGGATCGTGCTATCCCAAGCAAAACTAAGACTCACTCCTCCAAGAAAAGGAAACCAGTCTGGTGGACCCCTGCCATAAACAAACTATACAATAGAAGGAGGAAACTAGTACAGAAAAGAGTAAAATCCCAAGAAGGGAAGAAATCCATGATCAGTATCAGCAAGAAACTATGATCCATCATAAAATCATCCAAGGCGAGCTTCGAAAGAAAAATTGCCAAGGACTCCTAAGATAACCACAAGGCATTCTTTAGCTATGTCAAGAATCTAAGTGGCAATGCTCAGATCTGCTCAGAGTTAGTGCAGAATGGTACAAAATACACTGAACCGACCAATATTGCCAACATCCTGGCAGACAGGTTCAGTGTAAACTTCACCCCCCTCTCACCCCCAAAACGGCCCATAACCATACCAGAAGAATGTAGAGCCCCTGAAATCACAGACACTCAGGTTAAAACAGCCCTCTCCAAAGGTAAAAACACAGCATCAATGGGACCGGATGGTGTCCCAGGCTGCGTCCTACATGAGCTCAAAGACAAACTAACCCCTCACCTAAATGGACTGTTCAAACACAGCCTCTCCACAGACTATGTACCCATAGAGTGGTGCACAGCAACAGTTATTCCACTCCACAAAGGTGGAGCCACAACAGACCCCGGGAACTATCGCCCTATAAGCTTGACTAGCTTGGTCTGCAAGGCTATAGAGTGCATCATCATGGAACTCATTAACAGAGACATTGGGAACCTTCAAACAATGGACCCTACCCAGTTCGGCTTTGTTAAGGGCAGATCATGACTTCTGAACCTGGTGGACTTCTTTGAGACAGTTACCAAGGCTATAGTCGAAGGAAAGGTGGTACACACAGTCTACCTAGACCTCGCAAAGGCTTTCAACACCATTCCCCATTCTGGTATTATAGACAAGCTCACCAGCCTGAACATAAACCCCTACGTCACAAGATGGGTTGCCAACTGGCTCATGGACAGAACCCACATGGTGAGAGTTGCGGAAGCTAGGTCCGACTCTAAACCGGATACAAGTGGCATTCCCCAGGGCTCAGTCCTAGGTCCCCTCCTGTTCGGCATATACTTCTCAGAGGTACAGGCAAGCACAGGAGGACTATGGCTGACCAAGTTTGCAGACGACTGCAAACTAGGGACTATAAATGACTCTCCGGCTGACACAGACATCCTCCAAAAGGGTCTCACTGAGACAGATACCTGATGTCAAAATCATGGCCTCAAGCTAAATGCCATGCCAAAAAGTGCATAGTCACCCATTTGGAAAAAACAAAGTACCCACAAACTACCACATAGGTGGTAGTCCCCTAAATACGGAAAATGTAATAAGGGATTTGAGGACCCAAGTATATAGTAATATCTCCTTTGATAATCACATTGCCAAAGTGTTTAGAAAATCCTTCTATGTGGCCCACCTAATCACAAAAGGGTTCGCATCCAGATCAAAAGAGGTCATTGTGCCCCTTTACTCATCACTCATCAGACCCATCATAGAGTACAATGCCCCATTTGGGATGTACCTTATAAGACACCTGCAACAGCTGGAAAGACCACAGAAGTACCTCACCAAGAGGATCACTGGCCTCAAACAGATGCCCTATACAGCTCGACTGAAGAAACTCCAGCTGTACTCAGTTGCATACCGCCTACTCAGAGGTGATCTCTGCCTGACATACAAGGCCAAGTCCAACCCAGAATTGATGGACAAGCTCCACCTAAAGAAATTCATATCCCCTCGAGCCACACGCTCTAGGGATCTAAACCTCACTACAACAACAGGACGTGCTGGAGGGATAGATTCCTGTCCCAAAGACTTCCCATGCTTTGGAACAAGACTCCAATCTACATTAGGCAGAACTCTTCGCTAACACTCTTCAAGAGAAACCTTGACGAGTGGAGTTTACCCCGGGGATCACTTCAGTGGCTCTGCTGGAAAGAGGCACAGGGAACTAATTTAAGGGGGCGGTGAAAGCCAACATATTCTGGCTAGGCTTATTAATGCCTTTGGGCAGATAGCCTAGTACCTACCTATGGACCTATGACCCATAGCCTTGAATGCCGACCCTCCTGAAGAGGGAAGGCAGCCCAGAACCAAGAAAGACTGCCTCGGGACTGGGGTCACTCCGCACTCCGAAGAAACAACCCTGGAGACAAAAGCCAGAGCTGAACTAACTTGAGCCAAAGCTCAGAGGAGCAGGGATAGCTCTGAAAAATCTGAAGTTAAGACCTGTCCCCTGGAACCGGCTACTGCTCCGGGAGGTCTCCAGTTCAGAAATAACCAAAGAGCTCAAGGCAACTACCGGCTCCGAAGAATCGAACTCTGGAGCCGGTACACTTGGTGCCAGGAGATGTGGAACAGAGGACTCTAAGATCTCTGAGGAGGTTAGAGGAGGAGTAGTAAATGGTGTAAAGGAAGTTTCAGTACCAAGACCTGAAGGGGTCAGTACTGAAGGGGGGGCCTACAAGCCCTCTGGCACATAAAATTTTATTCACTAGCCTCTCCACTTCAAGTTCCGAAAGACTTTGGTGGAGCGGATGGATGACATGGAAGGGGACCTAGGCCTCTGCAAAAAGACTTCTGGGAACTCTCCAACAAATTGAAAGAGAGTAGGTAGTTCTAGGCAAAGTGGTCTTAGCAGGTGAAACAGTAGTTAATTCCTGTATCAAGGCCTTTGACACTGAAGGGCATGAAACTGCAATCGGTGCTGGAATGGACATCGGCACTGGAGTGTCAGCAGCAAAGACCTATGGTTCCATGGGAACTTTCAGAACCGAGGTATTCAATTTCTTGGCTTTCGGAACCAACGGGGAAGTCAGAACCAAGGGACTTCTTTTCTTAGTCTTTTCCATAGAAGGTATGGATGAAGGTGATGAAACATCTGTTTTTGCTTTATTTACAGTGGATAAGGCTTCGCCAAAAGCTGAAGGAAGAAGTCATTTGAAAATAAGGTTATTACACCTTTCTACAAGAGCCTTGTGGATAAAGGAGAGACAAATGCTGCAGTCTTCCTGTAAGTGAAGGGGGCCAAGACAATACACGCATAAAGAGTGAAAATCTGATGAGGGAATTTTATGGCCACACTTCTGGCATTTTTTGAAACCAGAGGGGTCCTTAGCCTTCTTAGCCGTGTCAAAGCAAGGAAAGCAGCTAGAAAAACAGCTAAGAAAAATACCATTCCACAAAGAAAGGGAGAGCAACCGCACAAGGGATATTATTTTTACTATTTTTTTATTTTTTATAAAGTAACGAAAAAAGGGAAAAGGAACGATCAGCGAGGATAGTCGTATTCAAGCATGTACAGGGGTGGGAAAAAAAGACAACAAGAGTAGGGGGGACTATCAACAATGATAGTGGGACATACACAAATGTGTAAAGGGGAAAAGTATCAACGATGATACTTGGTGGAATACACCAACTGCAAAAGGAAAAATGAAAAGGGAAAAAAGGCAGAAACTAAGAAAAAGACAAAAAATGTATCTAAACCCACTGGGTCTTGGGAGCAGTAGCTAGACATGACCATTTTTGAAAAATGGCAAATGAGATCTGTGGTAATTGAGAGAGGGATTCTGGGTAGAGGTGAAGCTCCAGAGTTTTTGACTGGCGAGCTATAGTACAACGGCCAAGTCGGTTCCGATGTTGGAACGGAACCCATCTGTCAAGGATACAATGAAGATTAGCAACATCAGATCAATAATTTAAGTAAAGGTGAGGACAGTGATTTACACTCAATAAGCATAAATAAACGTAATAAAGTAAGTTTCAAGGGCAAGAGAACACAATAATGAATATAGTTAGACTGCAACCAAGAATACAGTATAGGAGTTATCATAGTGGCATCAGCCAGAAATAAAAAGGATGCATAAGTGGTACAGAACATATTATGGGTACTCTACTAAGAAAAAAAAGATGGGGCTTTAAACTGTGCCAGGCAGAGTGGGACAGGTAAGGGGGATAAAAAAATGTGACTTAAGTAACTATTAGAAGAATGTAACTAAATGAAAATAGAAGTTATGTTCTTACCATAACGTTCCATGTTAGTTGTCTTCTTCTCGCCTTCTTCTTGCTGGATGGGTTCGAGCAAAGCTCGAGAGTTGGTTCCACCCCCTTATATCCCACAATGCTAGGCGAGAGTTACCTCAGATCTCGTTTGTAAGCTAACCCAGCTTATATCAATAACAGTATAACTGTAAAACAGAATCCACCTCTAACAGCAGGAAGAAAGGAGTGACCTACATCCTGAAACAAGAAATATGCATAATAGCATATGACTAAGAAAGAGGTGGTAGAAAGAGAGGTCACGATCACAACTCCTCTAGGTCTGTCCAGGCCAGGGGAAGGAGGGTGGGGAAGAAGAAGGCGTGAAGAAGACAACTAACATGGAACGTTATGGTAAGAACATAACTTCTATATGTTAAGTTGTCTATCTCCCTTTCATTCTTCCTGGATGGGACCGCGTCCCTAGCACCTTGTCCCGGTGGCCTAACAGAACAGACTCCTGAGAACAGTGGAACCAAAATTAGCTCTATGCCTAGAAGCTAAATCCAACTTATAATGGGAAATAAAAGTGTGAGGAGTAGCCCAAGTAGCCTCTGCACAAATGGTGTCAATAGGCAGTCTGTCTTGGAAGGCTAGAGAAGTAGCCAAAGCTCTGGTGGAATGGGCTTTAGGTTTATTAGGCAGTTTTGGTGTCTAATCTCATAAACAAGGGTAATCAGAGATGTTAGCCATCTGGATAATGATACCTTTGAAACTGGAAGTCCCTTTCTGCTTTCCGCATAGGAGACAAACAGCTGATCAGATTTTCTGAATTGTTTCGTCCTGTCCAAGTAGTACCTTAATTGACGATGAACATCCAGGCAGTGTAATTTTGTTCAGACCTATTTGAATACTCTGGGAAAAAGACAGGAGGTCAATGCATTGGTTTAGATTTGATGTTGAAACCACCTTAGGCAAAAAGGACGGGTTAGGAAGGAAACTCTGTCCTTATGGAACAAGAGATAAGGAGAACGACAACTGAGTGCTTGAAGTTCTGAAATTCTTCTAGCTGATGTGATAGCCACCAGAAAGAGAGTTTTCCATGATAATAATTTCAAGGAACATGAAGCTGCAGGTTCGAAGGGGAAAGAATCAAAGAAGCAAGAACTAAATTTAGGTCCCAAGGAGAAGGAGGATTTCTTATAGGAGGTCTGAGAAGAAAAACTCCTTTCAAAAGGCTTTGCAAAGTTTGTGGGACATTAGGGCAGATTCAGAAATGCCCACATGAAAATTAGAAATAGCTGCCAATTGAACCTTAAGGGTAGATGGAGATGAACCTGCATGGAAGAGTTCAGCTAGAAAATCAAGGACTAGTTGGATGGAAGCGGTGAAAGGATCTATGTCCTTTCCTTGTGCCCAATATGAGAAGCGTTTCCACTTACTCAAATAAATCTTTCGAGTGGAAGATTTATGGGAAGCTATCAATATATCTCTAACCGAGTGAGATAATTGAGGAAGCCTGGCTACGGTTGGAACTGGAGGAACCAAGCAGTGAGGTTCAGAGAGGGGAGGGAGCAATGAAACTGACCCGACTGGTGGATCAAAAGATCTGGAACTAGGTCCAGATGCCACGGTCGCTCCAAGAGAAAACGATGTAGAAAGGGGAACCACACTTGTCGAGGCCAGTAAGGAGCAATGAGGATCAATGAGGCCTTCTGAGCGATAGCTTTCTGTATTACTTGAGAGATCAGAGGAAAGGAGGAAATGCATACAGAAGTCCCGGGCCAAACTTGGACTAGAGCGTCTCTGCTGGGTTGGGATAGAGTGAAGTAATCTCTGCACTTGCTGTTTTGGGAGTAGCAAAAGATCGCAGCAAGGCTGACCCACTTGAGAAATATCTCTCACTACAGAGTCTTTCAGAGACCACTCGTGAGGCATGAGTATATCTCTGCTCAACTTGTCCGCAATGTGATTGGACTTCCGGGATGTGCGTTGCTATCAGAAAACGCTGAGAAGAAATCGCCCATTGCCACAGTCTGAGTGCTTCTCGACACAGGGTATGATCTGGTTCCGCCTTGTTTGTTGATGTACCACACTACAGACATATTGTCTGTCTGGATTGCAATCGTTCCCAAGGGAAGAGAGTCTTGAAGGGCTTGCAACGCTAAAAGCACTGCTCTCATCTCCAGAACATTGATGTGCAAGTGGCATTCGTTTGGTTGCCATGTGCCCTGGACTGTCCTGCCCTGATAATGCCCCCACCCGATCAGGAGGCATCCGTTGTCAGAGTAGCAACCGGAGGAGGTGGAACAAATGGTCTTCCGACAGAAGCTGGGGAAGACATCCACCACATGAGATGCTTTTGCGCTTGCGTGATCATAATGGTGTGAGACATTGGAAGTTCCTGGTATGACCATTGAGAAAAAGCATCCACTGAAGGATCATGTGGTATCTGGCCAATGGGAGGAGAGGTATGGCGCTGCCATGATTCCCAACACCTTTAGAACTAACCTGGCTTTGGCTCTGTTGTTGTTGAGAAGAAGTGACACCAATTTGTGAATGTCTGATATCCTTTGGTAGATTAGCGTTGCAGACATGTTTATAGTATCTAAATTTAGCCTATGTAGGTAATAGTGGCGACAAAACAGACTTTTGCAATTTATTGAAATACCCAGTTTTGACAAACCGAAAAGTATAATTTCTGGCCATCAGAAGGAGATGCTTGGTAGGAGCTGTGAGAAGCCAGTCGTCCAAATATGGAAACACCTGGAATCCTTGTCGTCTCAGGTGAGAAGCTACCACTGCCATGCATTTGGTAAACACCGGGGCAGTGGTGAGACCAAAGGGCAGGGCCCTGAATTGAAGATGACTGGTTGCCACCCTGAAGCGGAGGAATCTTCTGGCTGTTCATTTTATCATCCTGAAGGTCTATAGAGCACATCCAGTTTCCTTTTCCCAATAGGGGAAGAATGGATTGTTTTCTTGACTGATCTGTTCAAGATACTGAGATCCAAAATTGGTCTCCAGTCCCCTGTTTTCTTTGGAACTAAAAAGAACCTTGAGTAGATTCCGGATCCTTGTTGGTCTGCTGACACTGGCTGAATTGCTCTTTTTGCAAGTAGTTTTCAAATGTGCAAAGCTGCTATATCCCTTGGCGGGTGGAACATCTGGAAGGGATTTTTGACTGATTTGGAAACGAAGAAAGGGGATAGAATAGCCTTCGAAATGATGGACTGTACCCATTTGTCTTGGGTCAGGGATAGCCAGGCTTCTGGGTACAGTGACAATCTTCCCGACTGCCTCCGAAGATGGGCAGTCCTCAGGGATGCTGAAAGGGCTTATCGGAGAAAGTTTCTCAATTGCCCTGGTTCTGCGGACCCCTCTGCCTCTAGGGCGGCGTCTACCATTGTTGTTCCCCTCTGCCTCTGGCGGGAACTGTGCGCCAGGCGAAGTCCCTTGAGATTGTTTCGGAACCACATCTTTCCACCCTTCTGGCCTTTGGGGTAAGGCCTAGAAGGAGTCAAACGGACTCCGGCGGCAGAAAGGGTCTTGCCATCAGTCTCGCACCTAGTCAGGGTTTCTTTCACTTGAGGACCAAAAGAGATGATCCATCAAAGGAGTTCGTGAAAGACGTCTTGAAAGGTTCAAATTGCATAGCGCATCCAGGCGTGCCTACGTAAGGCTACCCTGTTCCTGCATAAGAGGGCGCATGGAGGAGTTGGAAATGGAATTAAGGATAGCCAGCTGCGTGTTCATTTTTCTTGAAACCCGCTTCAACATTTCACTCGCTTCCTTGATCAAGTCCCTTTGAAGACCAGTGAAATCGCACAGGTAATTCAGCGAACATAGTAAATGTCGCTGAGGAGAACATCCTTCCCGTACCTATCCATGGACCTAGATTCCTTGTTAGGTGGATGGACAGGCACTGAAGGATCAGCCAGTTCCTTCTTTGTGGCAGCTACCACCATAGCATCCACAGAAACTCCTTTTGCTAAAAATTCCTTGTCTTATGGAGCTGTTATGAATTTGGAGGGTCTCCTGGGAGTGGGGTCCACTGAATCAGCAGCCGTACATGCCTTCTTAGCAACCACCTGCATGAGGGGTCGAAGGGGTGACACCCAGGAGGTGGAAGGGCCTCAAGATACACAGATTCGTCCTCCGAAGGGTTGAGGGCTGGCCAATTTCCCTCTGTTTAAGGATCTCCAGAATGTCTGCAAATGAGACATCTTCAGAAGGGGAACGGGGAACCCTCAGAATCATCCAGATCTGTGTCCGTGATAGACTCAGGTGAGTCAATGTGCTTCCTCTTGCACTTCCTCTTCCGAGGGGCCTCTTCTGCCAAATCAGGAGAGGCCTCGGAAGAGGATGAAATCCCAAAGGGGCTCCTGAGGAGTTGGCTCTCTGCGGTCCGGGATGAGGGAGTGAGTCGACTTACCCTGAGGCAGCATAGAGGGAGGGGCTGACGGAGCCGACTGTGGAGTAGAGCCAGGCTCTAACACACTCCGCATGAGCTCGAATGCACCCCTGTCAGGCAGAGCCAGAGGTCCCGCTCCGAGGAGGGCACCGACAGTGATGGCTCGAGGCGAGCACCGAGAGGGAGGGGGTCGGACAAGGGTCCGATGCCCTCACCCCTTGAGCCGGCGGAAGTCCGGGCGCCGAGATTCCTCCACGGAAAAAACGAGCGACAGACGGAGCCGAAGACAATTGTCAGGTGACCACAGTCGTTCCGACCGACCCGGCTCGAACTCAAAAAGGAGGAAAGAGTTGATGGACGGGGCAGGCACCGACTGATGAGTCGGGCTCTGAAGCATCTGGGCTAGTGCCTCGGACTTGAGTAGTCGACTCACCACCCTCTGAAGGTCATGATCGGAAAGCCTCGATGACCTAGAGGAATGAGACCTTTGGCTCCGTTCAGACAGCAGGGGAGAACCTGGCCGAATGAACGGAGCCAAGAGAAGGTGACCTAGACCTCTTTCTGGTTGTCAGCTCCGAAGATCTTGTCGGAGCCACACGGTACCTCGATAACCTCGGCTCCAGCTCCACAGAAACTGTGGACTGAGTCTTATCGGCTCCAGCCGATAAAGGCAAGGTTGAACAACCTGAGGTCTCGGCTCAGAAGCCGAGCCGAAGACCTCGATGCCTTAGAGGGCTTCCCTGTTGAGACAGACAGGGAATCCTCAGGCTTCAACAAGCCTCTCAGAATTAGCTTGTTTTTCTTTCCTGCAGGACCCTGGGGCTGAAGCCATGGCAAACAGCACAGGAGTCCTGCAGCAGACAATAGACACAAGAAGTGTGAGCGTCTGTCAGAGACATTTTCTGACAGCACGCATCACACTTCTTGAATCCGGAGACCTTTGCTTCTTTTGACATTGCCTAACTGACAGGTGTACACAAACACACACTCAAACACACCAGTTATACCCTGTCAGAAAATATAACAATTTTAGTAATGATACTGGAAATAAAGTACAATAAAATGTAGTAAACTACACAAACACTCCCTTAGGGAAGAGAAGGCCTAAGGCCCAAGGGAAGAACCAAAGGTTCTTTTAGACAAGAAAGGAAAAATTAGGGTCGGGGATAAAGTTCTATGAACTACACTAATCTAAGAAGAATATAACTAAAAAAGGGGTAAAAAGAGTAACTTTTAGTAGAAAAAGCTAAAACTCACCAGGAACCGGTAGAAGCAACCAACCTCGAAGCTGTAGCGGCAAACGAGATCTGAGGTAACTCTCGCCTAGCATTGTGGGATATAAGGGGCTCGGGTGGAACCAACTCTCGAGCTTTTAGAGTGGCCGAGGTGGCTTCAACCCATCCAGCAAGAATGAAGGCGAGATAGACAACTTAACATCTTATGTTTAGTTATACAAGTTTTAAGGTAAATGTTCCACAGATTACTAAACTGTTATTTTTCAAAATTACAGCAACACAGTTAACGGGATGTAGAAATTATGGAAGATTAACTGCACATACTATAAGCTGACAGATAAATTCTCTATTCCCTACCCTACCCAACCGTAGTGCTGAAGTGTTCAATCATAGCTTGTTAAAAGTGGGTTCAGCCCTGTTACATCATTCTAAGTCAAGACATTTTTGCCAGCACATAAAAGGTTGTCCAAGTCACCTGATGCAGTGGAGTTTTACAAATGGGCATGCAACATGCTTGTTAAATAAGAAATAGGACAACATACATTTCAAAAGAATCTTTCTTAAAATGATTTCAGCTATTTAATCTGCAGGAACAAAAATCAGGCTTATATAACCACGTAACAGAAATGACAGAAATGAGAACACTGATCATCAAATAAATTCTGAGGGGGCACCACGCAGGGGGTCTGCACTTGGGAATTACTTTCCCTGCTATCTGGAATACTTCTAAAACTTCTCAATAGGGGTTGTGCTTTCATACGTCCAAAATGCCTCAGTCTGATGTCAGAGTCTCAGCTTCTAGGTTAAGAAGATAGGTTAGGAATAAAGTGCCATGTGAAAAGGAGCACATTAAAATATTAGAAAGCATCTTGAAATTTCTACGTATTAGTTAATCATCAAGAACTGGTTTGGAGAAAAATGAGGCACAAATAGGGGGATGGGGGGGGGGGTCACCCACTGCAGAAGATTCTCCCAAAGGTCAGCAGGTACACTTTGTAGTCAGGTCAGTACTGTCTTAATTTGAAAAGGAGCATCTGCAATGAATTTCCAGTTGTGAAGAATTCCAAGCAGTAGGACACAAATTTTCAGGGAGGACAAGCACAAAGGGAAATGTGAAATTATTTCCTAAAGGACAGTAGCTCAACAGGTAGCACACTTGACCCTGATGCTGGAAGATCACAGAAGGTTGTGGGTTCTATTCTTACACCACTTGGATTAATTTTCCAATACTGCCATTGCTGCACAGCATGGGAGGGGGTCTGCTCCCCCGAGTATGCTTTCCTTTACATAAGACATTAAACTGAGGCCCCATCTGCTTGGGTTGGTGGTAGCGCAAGTGGATACAAAAGTTCTCACAGCATTTACTGAAAAAGAATTGGAGAAGTTCCTTGGTATCCCTCTGAAAATAAGCCTCTGTCCTAGGACGACTAATTTAGTCAAAAAAGCATAAATAAATAAAATGTAATAAATTAAGTCCTGCCTGTGGACTTAACACACAAACTATTTATGCTTGATGAGCGTTTAAAGTAACATTAAGTGGATAATGCACTTGTGTCAGATATGGAGGTATCAAGAAACCACACCGGCTCTTGTATGACTTAGCCATTTCCACTAAAAGTCTGGGGAGAAAAGCTCCAAGATATATAGAAATAATTGGTAGGAAAGTTTCATACACTCCAGAACTTACTTTATTTGTATTTGTTTTCTGGGGTACAGCACTGATCTCCATAGACCTTTTTCAGACTCTGCCCAGGAGTACTGTCTGGTTAAGTGACTTGCTCAGAGTTGCACAGTTGACAATGGGTTTAGACAAAGGTATTTCCTGTTTCCTATGAAAGCTGATGTAAAATGCTGTCACTCTGCAGTCTGTGAATGGACTAAGGTTATCTTTCTTGTTGCTGATGGCTTGTTGATGCATGCTCTGAAAAAATGTATTACTGCCAGGAAATGTTCTATATTTCTATTTACATCTGTAGCACTACTTTATGGATATGCTTTTTATGTACAGCACTAAAGCTATGAGCTTTCAATAAGCTGCATTGTGTGCTCAGGGTACAGGGGTCGATATTTTTCACCTACATTTGTTTACTTTGCGAATCTCAGAAGGGCACTTAACAAGACAGTGCTCCTTAAAAAGGGACAATTTATCCACAGGGGTTAACTATTTAACTATACAACAAATGGATAAAATAAAGCACTCATACACACTCACACACATGGGGGGTGAATGTGCCTCTGGCATGTGTCTTAGCTGATCAGCCAACTAGAGATTAACTAAAAACAAATACAATTAAATGTAAAAATGCTTGGGAAATTATCCCTATAATATTTCACCTGATTTAATGACTTCTACATGACTGAAGTCTGAACTAGAAATATGGAACATGGGAGATGAGATGCTACATTTACTGCAAATTAAACACAATGTTGTAATAAATCTGAACAGGTTAGCCAAGAATGCAGAAATGAAAATGCTGCTTACAGCTGATGATGAGTATGGAAGAGGTTTTGGTCTGTGCAAATTATTGTAGAGACATATGCATTATATAACTGCTGCAAAACGAAGACAGCACATGCTGTTTACAAAGACAGAGACTAATAATGTCCCTCATACAGACTCTTCAGGTATATTACAATACTGAAGCTCTGTGGTTTCAGAAATGGCTTTGTCTCAGTTCACTGACTTGTCATTCACTGAGAGGCTTTAGAACAAACTCCTGTGTTAAGCAATCACTCAGTAATCAGAGAATGGTCAACAGTGAGAAAGCTTTGAAAAGATCTATGGACATACCTGCAACAGTTTAGTCCATAATTAATGTAGATGGATTATGGTCAGACATTTAGTAGGAGTACCCTGTCCTTACTATGTCGTGGGTCTGAATTTGTGTTGGCTACCTTTTAGTCTGCTGTGATGAAAAGTTTTTGCAACTGTGACTGTATAGCTTGATGCAGTAGCTTACCTACAGGTCACTCTTTTGAAAATTCACGAGGAGGTGACAGTACTACTCTTATGAGAATGTCAGATAATTATAAACATCCAGATGACCAGAACATTCCCCCCAGTTATGATCCTAGCTAAAAGGTAGGCTTAATCAACTGTACCTACCAGCAGCATTTTTTGGCTCCCACTTTCCCTGCTGACTCCAAGTCCATTTCCAAACTGATTCTCTCAAGAGTCATGGAAAGGGACGTCAATAAGGTAGGAGAAATGTCCCAGCATGCAGTGGCACCTCATGTACATTACTGTACACTCCCGTGGGTGTGACAGTGAGGCATCAGCTCTGCCCCCTCAGTCAAAACAAAGGAGCATGCATGCATGCAACCGCAGAACTACTCTTAAGCTTCCATCAGAGTGTGCGCCCACCTACAGCAAAAGGCTACACACTCCCTGTTCATAGGAGGTTACAAGGTTAGCAGCACTAGAGCCTTTACAAGTCTAGCCAGATTAATCCCAAGTATCCCCATTTGTTCTTTTTGGGTAGTCTGCAGAAAGAATTTATGAACAGAGAGGGTCTGTAATCAACATCGGCTACCCCTGTCCATGAGGGACACGGGTGCCACTCCAGGGGTGAATTTGCAGTCTCCCATCCAATTATCTAGGTTGTGTTTGAATAGGGTCAGTAAGGAGCTCTATTTTACATGAATAGGAAGTCCATTCCAGAGAAGCAGCAGTCTCTGGGAGACATATCTCTCTCTCCATCATGTTCTGTTAATGTCACAAGTTAGGGTGAGATACCTAGAACGAGTGACTTGTGCCATTTGACTTGCAGATGTGCAGCATTTCCATTAGGGCAGGGTTGGAGATTGCCCTATAGGCCAGGCATAAGTCACCTCTCAGCAACCTGTAAGATACAGAGTAAAGTGAGAGGGTTTACAGCCTATCCATATAGGTCATGGTTTGGAGTTCCTGTATTTTCTTAGTGAGAAACCTCGGAGATATATTTAGCTACTGCAGGTGTGAGATACATGCAAAAGGGTGCTTTATACTCTGTTAGTACACTGATGAGAGTCAAGTACAGTGGAGCTATCACATCCTTAGACCTGGATGTTATCCCCTTGCTTATGAGGTGCACTACGTAGAAAGCTTTTTTTTACCACTGTGGAAAGTTGGTGGTCTAAGTACAGACTGCTATCAACCTTTGTTCCCAAGTCTTACACCACTGGCTTGGAACTCAGGAGGGTGCTGTCAATACTGTAATTTGTATGGAATTGTGTTTTAACAAAGGGAATAATAATGCATTTTTTTTGCATTTAGTTTTAAGACTATGGCTCTGGCACCAATCATTTGTTTGTTAGTCCTTCTTGTAATATGTTGACATTGTTGGGGGACTCAGTGATTGTTTCCAGTTTGCAATCATCAGTGAACTTAGTGAGCCAAAGACTGTCAACTTTGGCCTGGACCTCTGAGAAATAGATGCCAAACAGTAAGCAGCCCTGCACAGACTCCTGTGGTACTCCACTGGTGATAGGTCTACTGGTGTAGGTGGAGTCACCAATTCTGAAAGCGTGTGTTCTGTCGGTGAGCCAACTGGCTACCCATCTAGTAATTTGGAATACATTTGTTTGACTGAGCTAACATTGCTCAATCGGGTATAACACAGTGTTATTATCGAATTTTTTTATTGCCGAACGGTTGGAATGTCGTACAAAACACTGACTGTGACATTTCCAACCGCTCTACCACCTAAATAAGCACTACCATGGGTCAAAAAGGGGGGGATATTTTGCAATTAGCAACAACTGCAATCACTTTTTTGAGGTTTTGCCCCACTGCTTTCGACCATATTCCGATCGACCATCCACCGGCCGATCAAATGCATGTATACCAGTAATTTAAGAGTTAATCCCTATCTGGGAGAGTTTCTCAATGATGCCAGAGTAAGAAATTGTCTCGAAAGCCTTGGCAAGGTTGAGACAGGCAGTGTGTACTGTCTTACCTTCGTCCATGGCTTTGGTGACATTCTCAAAGAAGTCCACCAGGTTTAATAAGCATGACTTACCCTTACCAAAGTCAAACTGGGTTGGGTCCAGCATTTGGAGATCACCTATGTCCTTGTTGAGAAGGTCCATGATAATTCTTTCCATGGCCTTGCAGATAAGGTTGGTTAGACTTATGGGTCTGTAGTTCCCAGGGTCAGTTGATGTCCCCCCCTTTGTGCAGGGGGATTACTGTTGCTGTTTTCCATTCTGCAGGAACATAGCCAGTTCTCAAGCTATGATTAAAAAGAACGCTAAGTGAGTCCGCTAGGTTTTGTTTTAGATTGTTTAGTACACAACCTGGGATATAATCTAGTCCCACTGAGGCTGTCTTTTTGGCCTTGGCAAGTGCAGAGTTGACCTGTTCTCTAGAGATACTAGACAGAGGGCTAGTGTCAGGTATGCTTTGGGATATTGCAGGTGGGGTTAGGGGGTGAAGTTTGCACTGAATCTGTCAGCTAGCATATTGGCGATATCTTACGGTGTAGAATGAGTGATCCCATCTACAACCAATTCAGCACATAGCTGGCCATTCCCTTTTTGACTTTAGACGTAGTTAAAGAATACACAAAAAGGAGTACACCAGCAGCTAAGATTAACGGACCCCATAGTACAAATGTCAATAAAATGAAATACACCCAGCACAGTTTGTAGTTGAAGAATGCCTTATGATTATTCTTGGCTAAAGATGCAATTTTAATTTTGTAATTTGCTTTAGAAGACTTAACAAGATTTCTGATTTTCTTATTTAGGCTTGGGAGGGAATTGTTCCTGTGCAGAGTGGTATCCCTATTGCTTTTGGACAACAGTTTCTTTCTCTTGTTATATAACCTGTTTACACTTGAAGTCTACCACAATGGCTTGCTTTTATGGGAAGACCTGTTTTTGATCCAGTTAGGTACAGCAGAGTTTATGCAGTCGCTTATTTGTACTGGGAATTTGCATACACTTTTGTGTAGCGATCATTGATGTCTGTGATTGCAGGTGGTATGAAGCTTTTTATACAATCGAGTAGTAGTTAGTTAGTTTGGTAAAGTTTTTTTTTAATTTTTGCTCCTGTGAAGGTGTCAGTTCCAGTAGTTACTTCAAATGCGACTGTTTTGTGCTCTGACCTAACCAGGGAGGGCATCACACATGGGGAAGTACAATGACACCCCCCCCACCGCCCAATGTTTATTTATTTATTTACATTTGTTTACTGGGAAAGTCTGACTGGGCCAGCTCCACAGAAATATAGGCAAAATACAATAATTAGTACACTAGTATACATACACTAAGATGCAGAATACACATCATCTAATTAGTCTATACAAAGTAGTATTCAATACAGCTTTCTAGGAGATACAGGTTCAAAAAGAAAAACACACAAGCATTTCAGTGAAGATCACTGTAAGAAAAATAAAATTAGTATTGTGTACATATTAAATAACAGTTATGAACAAATGAGATTTCCTTTATATATATATATATATATATATATATATATATATATATATATATATATATATATTTTTTTTTTGAGTAGTAATAAACACTGACGAGAGGGAGAAAATGAGGTGAGGAGTGGACAGTGTGTTGAGATGGTTATAGATATCTTGTCAGTCAGGTTCGGGGCAGTAGTAATTCCAGTTTTTGAATAGATGTTCAAATAGTAGTTGTTTTAAATTGGTAGATTCAGGTGTGTTTTGGAGGGTGTGGGGTAGAGAGTTCCATAATTTGGCTATTTGATTTGAGAATAGGGATTTACCGTGAGTTTTGTTAGCTTTGTTTACTGTGAGAATGTTTCTGTCTGCAGATCTTAGACTTCATGGGCATGAGTAGGGAAAGAAAAGTTGTGTAAAATCTTACCATAACCATAGATGTCCTTCTCTTCCATGTTGAAGTATTCTGGATATGGGTTTACTCTTCTTGTCTCACATGCGTACGGCCAGTATACAAAAGTTTTCTGTCCCTCTGAGGTGCGTGTGACGTCAGATGTGGCTGCAGGAATGTGGGCCATAAAAGTAATGTCGGCAAGCACCAGCCCTCAGAACTGAAAGCCCCAGTCAGAGCCAGTCCTAATAAGGGCAATGCTAGTCCAGTGAAGGTCACTGTGAGATCCCAGATAGGAAAATGTAAACTAACAGGAGGAGAAGGTGGGTGAGAAGGAATACTGCAACATGGAAGAGAAGGACATCTATGGTTATGGTAAGATTTTAGACAACTTTTCTAAAGCCTTCTATTCTCATGTTGCAGTATTCTGCATATGGTGAGTGCCAAAGCTCACTGTGACTGGGGGGGGTCTAGAGGCAGACACCAGGAATCCATGAAGGATAGCCCTGGCAAACCCTGCCCTGTTTCTAGAGATGTAATCAGGTTTGTAGTGTTTGGTGAAGGTGTAAACAGAAGACCAAGTAGCTGCCTCCAGAAAAGTGGAGGTATCCAGGTCCTTAAAGAAGGCTCCTGAAGAAGTCATGGTTCTGGTGGAATGTGCTTTAACTGCAACTTGCAGGGATTTATCATGGAATTGGTGGCAGAAGGTGAAGGCCTTGGAGATCCATGCAGATATGTTCTGCTTGGACACTGCCTTCTCCAGGGCTCTGGGGTAGAAGGATACAAAGAGTTGATCCACCTGTCTGATAGACTTTGTTTTAAGCAGGTAAAACCTGATTTGTTGATGCACATCCAGGGAGTGCAATACCCTCTCACTGTCCTCCTGTGGGTTGGGGAAGAAGACAGGTAAGTGTATGGCCTGGTTAAGGGACAGGTCATTAACCCATCCTTCATGCCCAAGGTGGTGAGTTCTAAGGGTAACCCTATCCTTGTGAAAAAGTAGAAAAGAAGGAATAGCCATAAGGGCTTGTAGTTCTGATACTCTTACTCTTCTGGCTGAGATCAGGGCTCCTAGCAGTACAGTTTTCCACGTGCAATGCTTTAGAGAGGCTTTATCTGCTGGCTCAAAGGGTGGGAGCGTAAGCTTTTCCAGCACATAGTTAAGATCTCAAGGAGGAGGGCATGGTTTCCTGGGAGGTCTGTAGTGGAGCACCCCTTTAAGGAAAAGCTTAGAAAGAAGCCTAGATGCTAAAGGGGGTCTAGAGGAAGGCATGCAGAAATTGCAGACAGATGAGCTTTGATAGATGAGTAAGCCAAGCCAGTTTGCAGTAGTTCACACAGGTAAGACAGGACTATAGGGGGTTCGCTAGAAAGTGGGTCCAGCTGCCTTTTGTAACACCAAAAAGTGAATCTTTTCCACTTAGAAAGGTATGATTTTCTTGTATTTGGTTTCCTGGCCTCCTACAGGACATTGAGCACATTCTCATTGTAAAGGTGTTGGAAGGGTATCGGAATCCTATCAGCCACAGGGTGAGGTTTAGAAGCAGCCACTGTGGGCGAATCAGTGACCCCTTGTCTTGTGTGAGAAGATTCACTCTGGGGGGTAACTTGTGATGACTGCCCTTGGACAACTGTAGAAGTAAGGGGAAGCAGTGCTGTCTGGGCCAGTAGGGTGTCACCAACAAGATTTTTGGAGTGTCCTGCTGTATTTTCAGTAGGACTTTCTGAATGAATGGGAAGGGGGGGCATATAGATATTTCCCCTTCCAGGAGATTGAGAAGGCATCTGCTGCCAGTGCCTGGGGTTCTGGTGTACTGATAAAAAGCCAGGAAGTTGCCTGTTTATGGAGGAGGCAAACAGGTGTACCCTACCTGTGGACCAGATCCAAGAAGACATCTCTGTCAAGCATCCATTCGTGGTTGTCTGTGATGGTTCTGCTCAAGTAATCTGCCTGGGAGTTGTGGGGAGAGGGAATGTAGGCTGCCTGTAGGGTGATTCCCTGTGAGGTGGCAAATTCCCATACCAGAAGGGCTAGTCTACAGAGCAGGTAAGACTTGGTCCCTCCCTGTTTGTTGAGATACCACAGCACAGTGGTGTTGTTCTGTGTATAGTGCTGTTCTGTGTATATCTTCAGAAGTCCCTGTACGAGGAAAGGTAGAAATGCCTGGAAGGTTAGAAGACTTGCTCTCATCTCTCGAGCACTGATGTGTTCCAACTTGTGGGGTTTTGGACACAGGCCCTGCACCCTTCGATGGCCCAGAGTTGCTCCTCAGACCAAGTCTGAGATGTCTGTGTGCATGACTTGTGTGGGCTGAGGTGGTTGAAGAGGGAGACCTGGGTTAGGGTTCACCTGTGCCAACAACCACTGTATTTCCTTTTTCAGGCAAGGGAAAAGTGGCACCCTGTGATCAAGAAGATGGAAGTGCTGTGTCCAGACTGACTGAAGATACCATTGTAACTTTCCCATATGCAGTCTTGCTAGAGGCAGCATGGGGATGGTGGCTACTATGTACCCTAACAATCTGAGGTACTACCTTGCTGTCAACTTTGTGGAGTGAAGAACCCAAAGATGTTCCATCAATGAGCTCACTTTGAGGGGGGGTAGGTATGCTTCCATGAGGTCTGACCGTATTCTGCACCTGAGGAAGACCATGTCTTGGGTTGGCTGTAGATGCGATTTGGGCAAGTTTAGCTGAAATCCCAGTGACTGTAGAAGGGTCACTACAATGTGGGTATGCAGCTGGAGGGTCTTTTGGCTGGCAGCCTGGAACAACATGTCATCCAGGTAAGGGAATATTTGTATTCCATTTGTCCTGCAATAAGCAATCACTGGGGCCAAGCATTTTGTGAAGACTATGGGTGCAGTGGAAAGTCCAAAAGGCAAGGCAGAGAACTGTAAGTGAGAAGAATGCACCAAGAACCTCAGATATTTCCTGTAAGTTGGTTTTATTGGGATGTGGAGATAAGCATTTTTTATATCTAATGTTGCCATGAACCCTTGGGGGATCAGGAGTGGGAATAGGGCTGGTAGGGTCGACATTCTGAAGGTAGGGACCTTTAAGAAAAGGTTGAGATGGGAAAGGTCTAATATAGGTCTCCAGGGTCAGTCTTTCCTGGGGACCAGGAAGATGCTGGAGTAGAATACTCTTCCTTTTGCAGCTGCAGGGACTGCTTCAATGGTGCCCTGAGTTATTAATGTCTGCAGTTCCGGTCGCATGAGGTGCAACGGTTGTGTAGGTGGTTGAAGGATGCCGCTCCTTTTGGGAGGGGACATCCAAGACATGAAGTAACTACTCTGTAGTATGGACAGGATCCACTTGTCTGAGGTTAGATTGGTCCACATGGGGAGGCAGTGAGAGAGTCGGGCTGACAGTGGTACAGAAGGAGGGGGTGGAGGAAGCAAGGATGGCAGGTAGTCAGATGCTACCTACCCTGTCCTGAAAGGGTGGTCTCTGGCTAGAGGAGGAAGGTGCTCTAGCTGGAGTAGGTTGTTTTCTAATAGTCTTCCTATGCCTTGAAGGAGCAGCAGGACAGGAGTGTTTCCTAATGAACTGAGTTCTAGCTGGATAGTTTCTTTGGAACTTAGGAATGGGAGAAAACAGTAAATGTTTCAGGTCCTGCATTTCTTTACATTTTTGCTGAAGGGACTTGAACAGGTCTGCTACCTTAGAGCCAAATAATGCAGTATTGTCCAAGAGAGCAACGATAAGCCTGAAATCATCCGTCAGGGGTTGGAGGTGAAGCCAGGAGTATCTGCGTAAGGCAGATGCTGATGCTGCTGACCTGGCTGAGGATTCAGCAGCATCATAACGGCACTTTAAGAGCGTCTGGCAACCTGCAAAGAGAAAGCCAGGAGAGAGGACAGCGATGCTTTGGCAGAGCAGTTTGGAATATCCGCCAGGGGTTTGGAGGAAGATTCCAACAGGGATAAGGCATACTTGGCCATGTGAGTTTGGTAGTTTGTTGCTGCTCTGATGGACAAGGCAGCAGAAGTATATGTTGCTGCTCTGAAGGACAAGGCAGCAAAAATATAAATATTTTTACCCAGACGTTCCACTGTCTGGGAGAATGGCACCTTGTAAAGTCTGTCTGGTCTGCATGGACCAGGAGGTTGGGAGTCTGGGTTAAGAGATGCTGAGGAGAAGGCATCTAAAAATGCAGGAAGGATGGGTGGGTAGAACAGCAGATGGGCTTGGGGGAATCCATCTGAATAAGGTCATAATATCTTTGCTGGACCTCAGTCATTTCAAAGGATTCCCATTTTAAGTGTTCCTGCATCTTGCAGATAGTTTCTCCAAATGTTAAGTCTTCTGCTGGGGGAGTCATGATCAACTGATTCTTCCTCTGGGGAGTCATACCCCAAAGGTGAAAAAATCTGTGAAGTATAAGAAAGCGATTCCTCTGAGGAATCTGAGAAATCATCCCCTTCCCTAGTGTTAGGGTCTGAGGCCTAGGGCCTAGAATGGAAATAGGCAGAGCTATGGCATCAGCTGACAGTTTGAGGTACTCATTGGAGAGTTGGTCAGCTACTAAGGAAGAAGGTTTCAGTTTTTTCAGCATTGTTCTTATGGTGTGAGTTGGTTTGAGGTCAAAAAGAGTTGTTAGTTTCCCCATTAGGTGGAAGAGACAGGGGTGGAATTGTTCCTGGTAACTAAGTTGAGGATGGTGTTTATAAAGTAGGTGTTGATTTGTGAGGCGATACTCATGCTTTAATTATTATTTCTGGGGTTGTAGCTTTACCTGGGTGGAGGAGTGAGTTAACTGCTTGCCTGAACTTTTTGGGATTGTTTTCATATCTGTTCTACATAGATGTATAATATGATTTTTTTGTCTAGTTTGTGTTGTTTTTTTTGTTTGACTGCGAAGCTGCTGGAACGCTAGCAGAGTTTTATTGTCTTCTGTTTTTTGGTATTGAAACCAGGTTTTGTCCCTTAGTTTTTGAAGTCTATTGGTTTCTTTTGATATCCAGGGCAATTTTATTTTTA
Organism: Protopterus annectens; assembly: GCF_019279795.1. NCBI lineage: Eukaryota > Metazoa > Chordata > Ceratodontiformes > Protopteridae > Protopterus > Protopterus annectens. The sequence continues at coordinate 1,404,869,243 of NC_056733.1, forward strand.
ACACGACACGTACGAGTTGGTGCTAAGCTACTTAGAATAGCTAGAAATGTGTCAATGAAGTATGTTATGGCCTGGTCAAATTGGAAATGATGGAGTGGTGTCCGGATGCATTTATTGAGCATGTTTAAGAATGCTTTGTTGGAGAAGTTTTTGGTATTTCATATGACTTTGTAAACTATGGTTCTGGGTGGGTTGAGCTGATGACAGATTAAATAGGTAGGTCTATGTTCACTTAAATTATTTGGAAGGCATCCGGAGAGACAGTTGTGAGCGGCACTGTTAATAGCTGACCAGTCTAAAATAGATTCCCTTTTGCTATGTTTATCTATTCGAGTGGGGAAATTGGATTGTATGGGAGAAACCCATGTAGATTTATGAAGGTGGAGGAGTTATCACCAGTGCAAGTGTTCCAGTCTAAGTTGAAGTCACCTGTGAGAATGGATTCATGGGTGTGGTTTGAGGCTGTCTAGGCTACAAGTATCTCAATGGCAGTGGGAGTATTGTTGGGAGGTATGTAAGTGGCTATTATTGTAATATTTTTCTTTGGGTTGATTCTCAGCCGTGTTACTAGGACTTCAAAGTTGTTATCATAAGGGTATTTGATGGGTAGCTAGTCTATGCTTAGGTTATCTTTGTAGAGGTTTGCAACCCCGCCATCCTTCTTCTTGATCCTGTCTAACCGGTCTATGCTATAACCTTGTGTGAGTATGTCTGGGTCTCTTATATGGGGTTTTAGCCAAGTTTCTGTTGCTATAAGAATGTCTGGTGAGTATTGTGCAATGACTGCATGAAAGTCTTTGATTTTGTTAACTAGACTTCTAAAGTTCATGTTAAGAATGAGAAAGTCTGTAGTTTTAATGTGAGGAAGGGATGGAATGGTAGCCATGATGGCATGTTATGCAGTATGTGGCCCGGGACAGGGGTGTATATCACCACTATGGAGAATCTGTGATAATATACATGCATGTTTGTGTGACAATTTGGAGAGTATGTGAAAGTGTTTGCTGAAGTGGTTAGTGGTACTGCTGACAACTACAAGTTTGAAGTGGAAGTATGCAATAGGTGCATGATTCTAGAGTTGGGAAGAGATGGCAAGGTAGGAGAGTGAGGAGTGGATAGCATTAGTATAATATAGTGCGAGTCTACAGACATGTATCTGTAGGTGAGTGTAGGATGTTAGTATGCTGACAGCAGTAGGGTATAGAGTGTGGCCAGGAGAAAGTGCATGGTGTGTATTCTTTTTAAATGTTAGGTTATCTGGATAGTGTGATGAAGATGTAGGGACACAGGGGTGCTGGTGTAGTGTGGTGGAAGTAGAGTGATTAAAGACAGTTTCAATTAAGTTGTGTGAAGACAGAGAAGTGTTACAAATAGTGTATTGGTTAACTGAGGTGTGATTGGCAGATGGAAGGTGATTCTTGATTGGGGGAAGTTAGGGGAGTGTTGGTATAAGTCTAGGTGATACAGGGGTGGGTGGAAATGGGGGTAGGGCAGTGGAAGGGAGTGAGCCCTGGCATAGCAAGGGAATGGAGCGGGCTAGCCTCCCTCACAGAAAAGTGCAAAGAAAACAATCAGTATGAGAAGTGGAAACCTGGAGCTGTAAGATAAGTGAAAGCAAGGAAGAGGTAGAGGCAGAAAGGCAGGAGTGTAAGCAGATAGTTGCAGAAAACTATTTTTATGGGCTTGGTGTGTAAGTAAAACAAATGAAGGCAAATCTACATTGGGACAAAATACACCAAGTAAATAGTACTAGCCTTACTTTACAAGGATTCAATGGGGAGGCAGATTTATTTGGGACAAAATACAGCAAGTACATTGTTAGTTGTGCCACCTAGTAGCGAGAGACAAAGCTATAGTTGGCTGGGGTAGGGGAATCCTTGCAGGTGTGCACACTGGCCAAAATTAGAAGTTATGTACCTACCATAACGTTCCATGTTAGTTGTCTTCTCTCGCCTTCTTTCTTGCTGGATGGGTTCGGAGCCTATTCTCGGCTCCGACTCGGCACTTGCTAAGCTCGAGAGCTAAATTTACCAGCTTGAGGCAACCCTATGTCCCATGATGCAAGGCGGAGATTACTCAGATCTCGTTTGGTAGCTAAAGAAATAGCAGTATTTTCTTCCAACTTAGGAGGAAGAAAATAAGAAATACTAAATAACATCATAACCCTCTAGAAAGGATCCACATAATCTAGTGACACTAGGAGTTGAACAGCTAGAAAAAGGTAATAACCTCTTAATAGAAGATGTATAATCTTCTCGGTCTGACCAGGCTAGGGGAAGGAGGCGGACGCAAGAAAGAAGCAGAGAAGACAACTAACATGGAATGTTATGGTAGGTACATAACTTCTAAATGTTAAGTTGTCAATCTCGCCTTCATTCTTGCTGGATGGGACCGCGTCCCTAGCACCTCTATCCTGGGTGGCTCAATGGAACAGACTCTTGAGAACGGTGGAACCAAAATTTGTTCTGTCTCTGGAGACCAAATCTAATTTGTAATGTGAAACAAAGGTATGAGGAGAGGCCCATGTGGCTGCTGCACAAATAGTGTCTATTGGAAGTCTAGCTTGAAAAGCTGTAGATGTAGCTAGAGCTCTGGCAGAATGGGCTTTTGGGTTAGAAACCAACTCTTTGCCTCTGAGCTGATAAATGTAAGTGATCACGGAAGACAGCCACCTAGATAAAGTTACCTTAGAAACTGGAAGGCCTTTCCTGTTCTCTGCATAGGATAGAAAAAGTTGATCAGATTTCCTAAAAATTTTTGTCTTATCCAGATAATATCTCAGCTGATAGTGAACATCGAGATAATGTAACTTTTGTTCAGCTCTATCAGAATAATTCGGGAAAAATACTGGAAGATCAATGGACTGATTTAGGTTAGTCTGAGATGCCACCTTTGGTAAGAAAGACGGATTAGTTCTTAGGGATACCCTATCTTTGTGGAATATTAGATAGGGAGGGCGAACACAGAGAGCATGAAGCTCAGATACTCTCCTGGCAGATGTAATGGCAACTAGAAAAAGTGTCTTCCAAGAAAGCAATTTCAAAGAACAGGCAGCTGCAGGTTCGAAAGGGGGAAGAATCAAGGATGTTAAAATTAAATTTAGATCCCACTGTGGTGGGGGGTCTCTAATTGGAGGTTTCAATAAAAAGATACCTCGAAGGAATGCCTTGCAAAGTTTATGTGACATAATGTTGTGGTCCAAAAAGCCTATATGAAAATTTGAAATGGCTGCCAGTTGAACTTTCACTGTGGAAGAAGAGGATCCTGAATTAAAAATGTCAGCTAGGAAGTCCAATACCGAATGAATTGGAGCAGTATAGGGGTCTATGTTCCTAGCTTTTGCCCAGAAAGAGAAACATCACCATTTACTAGTGTAGATCTTTCTGGTAGATTTTAGGGAAGCTACTATGATATCCCGTACAAGATTAGAAATCATAAGAAGCCTGGCTAAGGATGGAAGTGGAGCAACCAAGCAGTGAGGTTGAGAGAAGGTATGGATTGGTGCAGTTGACCCGACTGGTGGGTCAGAAGATCTGGAACCGGGTCCAGATGCCATGGCTGTACCAAGAGGTAATGATGTAGGAACGGAAACCATATCTGTCGAGGCCAATAAGGGGCAATGAGAATCAACTTGGCTCTCAAGGCGGTTGCTTTCTGAATTAGCTGAGGTATCAGCGGAAAAGGAGGAAAAGCATAAAGAAGTCCCGGGGCCAATCTTGAGTTAGAGCGTCTCTGGGGGGATGGCCTGGAAGGGGGAAGAGAGAGAAGAAGTCTGGGCATTTGCTGTTTAGAGGTGTAGCGAAAAGGTCGCAGCAAGGAAGGCCCCACTTCTGAAAAATCTCTTCCGTCACTGACTGTTTGAGAGACCACTTGTGAGGCATGAGAATAGCTCTGCTCAATCTGTCCGCTATGATGTTGGATTTCCTGGGGATGTGCGTTGCTATCAGAAACCGGTGAGAGGAGATTGCCCATTGCCAAAGTCTGAGAGCCTCTCGACACAGTGGATAGGACTTGGTTCCGCCCTGTTTGTTTATGTACCACACTACGGACATATTGTCCGTTTGGACTGCAATAGTTCCCAGGGGAAGAGAGTCATTGAGGGCTTGCAACGTTAAAAGCACTGCTCTCATCTCCAGTACATTTATGTGCAGATGGTACTCGAAAGGTTGCCAAGTGCCATGGACCATTCTGCCCTGATAATGCCCCCCCCCCCACCCGATCAAGGAGGCGTCCGATGTAACCGTGGCAACCGGGGCAAGAGGAACAAATGGTCTGCCTTGATGGATTTGAGGGGACGATATCCACCAAGTCAGATGTCTTTTGCAAGTTGGAGTTACTTTGATCTTGTGACACATGGGAAGTTGTTGAAAGGACCATTGGGTGAATAGCATCCATTGTAGAAGCCGCATGTAAAAGCGGGCGAGGGGAAGAAGTGTTATGGCGGCCGCCATAAGACCCAGTACTTTCAGAGCAAATCTGGCCTGAATTTTGTTGCTGAATAGAATCACTTGGACATGTCTTTGAATGTCCAAGATCCTTTGGTCTGTCAACCTTGCTGAAAGTTGTACGGTGTCCAATTTTGCGCCTATAAAAGTAATATATTGACAAGGCAGATTTTTCGAAATTTATAGAAATTCCTAGCCCTCTGCAAGTGTGAATGGTGTAATTTCTGGCTTGGAGAAGCTGATGCCTGGTGGTGGCAGTGAGGAGCCAGTCGTCTAGCTATGGAAACACCTTGAATCCTTGACGTCTCAGGTGAGCCGTAACCACTGCCATGCATTTGGTGAACACTCTGGGGGCTGTAGTGAGTCCAAAGGGCAGGGCTCTGAATTGGAAGTGACTGGTCCCCAGCCGAAAGAGGAGAAATCTTCTGGAGCGTCTGTGAATTTTTATGTGATAGTATGCATCCTGAAGATCTATCGAGCACATCCAATTGTCCTTGCCCAGAAAGGGCAGAATGGACTGAAGTGTGACCATCCGGAATCTTGATTTCTTTACAAACTTGCTGAGTTTGCTCAGATCTAATACTGGTCTCCAGTCACCTGTCTTTTTTGGAACTAAAAAGAACCTTGAGTAGATTCCGGATCCTATTTGGTCCGCTGGGACTGGCTGGATGGCTCTTTTTACTAGCAGTTTTGATATTTCTAGTACTGCTAGTTCCCTTAGACCGGGTGGAACGTCTGGAAGGGTTCCCTTTTGTTGAATTGGGGTTTGAATAAAGGGGAATTTTGTAACCCTCGGATACAATTGACTGTACCCATCTGTCTTGAGAAAGGGAAAGCCAGGCTATTGGGTACAGCGATAATTTTCCCCCGACTGCCTCCGAAGGCGGACAATCGGGCAACATCTCAGGGATGCTGGAAGGGTTTGTCAGAAAGAGGCTCTCTGATACCCTGATTCTGCGGACCACCTCTGCCCCTATGGCGGCGTCTATTATTGTTACCCCCTCTGCCTCTGGGGGTAAACTGACTTTGTGTGTCAGGCGTGACTCCTTGAGATTTGCGGAACCACATTTTCCCTCCCTTCTGTCCTTTGGGGTAAGGTCTTGAAGGAGTGGAGAAACGGACTCCTACGGCAGAAAGAGTCTTGCCATCTTGTTCGCATCTAGTCAAAGTGTCTTTCACTTGAGGTCCGAACAAGGTCGACCCATCAAAGGGGGAGTTTGTGAAGAACGCCTTGAAGGGGTCTGCAAAATTACAAAGTCGCATCCAGGACTGACGCCTTAAAGCCACTCCTGTGCCTGCGGCCCTACTCGCTCCATCGGCTGCTTAAGAAATGAGACGCATGGAGGAGTTAGCAATGGAGTTAAGGATTCCTAGCTGTGAGCTAATCTTATCCTGAGACCCAGCAGCTGACGGATCCTGTAAAACTTCTCCCAACTCTTTAAGAACATCTCTTTGAAGGCGGGTGAAGTGGCATAAGTAGTTCAGCGATCTCATGGCAAAAGTCGCTGAAGAAAAATCGCTTACGTACCTGTCCATAGTCCTAGAATCCTTATTAGGAGGATGGACAGGTACTGAAGGATCAGCTAATTCCTTCTTGGTGGCAGCAGCCACCACCATGGCATCAGCTGGGACACCCTTTGTTAAGTATTGTCTATCTTGTGGGGCAGTAATAAATTTTGAAGGTCTCCTCCTGCGGATAGGTTCCACCGAATCTGGAGCCATCCACGCCTTCTGAGCCACTACCTCCATGAGAGGGTCGAAAGGCGGAGACACCCAGGAGGTGGAGGGTCGAGATCCGAACACCTCCAGGTATACTGACTCATCCTCGGAGGGATTAAGGGAGGGCCAGTTCCCTCTCTGTTTAAGGATTTCAAGGATGTCTGAAAATGAGACATCCTCAGAGGAGGACCTTGGAGATCCCTCCGACTCATCCAAGTCAGTATCTGATGTAGTAGACTCAGGGGAGTCTAAATGTTTCCTCTTACATGTCCTCTTACGGGGAGGTTCTCCTGACGGATCAGGAGAAGCCTCGGAAGAGGAAGATATTCCCAATGGGGAAACCTGAGGAGTTGGATCTCTGGGTCCGGGAGCAAGAGAGTGGGAAGAGCCGTCAGCAGGCACTGTAGTGGGAGGCGCTGATGGAACTGTCCGTTGACTAAGCCCAGGGGCTAGTACACTCCTCATCACCTCGAAGGCTCCCCCGTCAGACAGACCAGAAAGTTCCCGCTCCGAAGAGATAGGAACCCCAGGCCTCACCGAGAGGGAAGGCTCCGAGGCAGATGTCGGGGCCGAGCTCACCAACGCCGAAGCTCCGAGAGGGAGAACGGGGTCGGACAAGGGTCCGATGCCACTCGCCCCCTCGGAGCCGACGAGAGTGACTAGACGCCCGGATCCCTCCAATGAAGGTCTCAAGGAGGAAATCAGAGCCGAGGACGACGGAGCCGAAGTCACAACGGTACCGGTTCTGAGGAGCTCCGGCTCCGAGCTCTGTAAGAGAGTCGAAGGAGGAATGTTTGGTGGATGTGATATAGCTACCGTCTGTTGAGATGGGCTATGGAGTATTTGGGCCAATGCCTGAGACTTTAATAGTCTACTCACCACTTTCTCAAGGTCGTGATCAGATAGCCTGGATGACCGAGAAGATCGGCTCCGATGGCTCCGCTCCGAGAGCAAGGGTGATCTCGGAGCCGAATGAATAGACTCCACAGAAGGGGATCGAGATCTCTTTTTTGAGATCAATGGAGCCATCGGAGCCGAAGATACGTCGGCTCCAGCCGGAGCTGACACTGAGTGTCTGGACTTGACAGTATCAGCGCCGGATGGAGCCGATACTGAGACTGGTATGGAAAGATCGGCTCCGGCCGGAGCCGATCTCGAGCCTGGTGAGGAAGAACCTGAAGCCGACGGCTTGGAAGCCTGAGCCGAAGGCTTAACAGGTTTCGAGGGCTTCCCCGGCGCCGACTTAGTCGGGGAGCTCTCGGGCTTTAATAAGCCCCTTAATATGAGCTTATTTTTTCGTTCCTGCAGGACTCTTCGGCTGAAAGCATGACAGATAGCACAAGAGTCCTGCAGGTGCGAAGGTCCCAGGCAATAAACACAAGAAGTGTGACAGTCCGTCAGAGACATCTTCTGACAGCACGAGTCACACTTCTTGAAGCCTGAGACCTTAGTGTCCTTCGACATAACTGTGTCGATGAAACACCAGTAACACACTCACACACAAAAACACTCAGTCCAACAAATTAAATGAAATTAAATGAAATTAAATTAAACTGGGATAACAGACAGTCACACACAAAAAATCCCTGACAGGAAAAATTTAGGGAGGGGAAGGCCTAAGCCCTAACTAGGGGTAAGGGAATATTTATTCAAAAAGAAGGGAACACTGACAGGAATAGGGTTAAAGTGAGTCGGTAATTAACAAAAAATAATATTTATATATATAAAGTTAAAGGGAGTAGACAAAAAGTCTCTAAAAAGTTCACTTACCTAGAGCTGGTAAAAGAAGGCACCTCGTTAGCGAAGCGGCAAACAAGATCTGAGTAATCTCCGCCTTGCATCATGGGATATAGGGTTGCCTCGAGCTGGTAAAATTAGCTCTCGAGCTTAGCAAGTGCCGAATCGGAGCCGAGGATCGGCTCCGAACCCATCCAGCAAGAATGAAGGCGAGATTGACAACTTAACATCAATGTTTAAAAGATAATTAGTAAAGGTAACAAATCTGCTATAAAAAGAAATGTAAATAACCAGTCGCAATGTTTAAAACATAACTATTAAGGACCAAATCTGCTAATAACAAGAACTGAAAACATATAGTCACCTATGCAGACTTGTCTGGTAGGTATCCTTATTAAAAAGTGTTATACTTGGCTTGCAATAATTGTAGGGAGAAACTGGACCACAGCAGTGGATGTTGGTGAGTATTACATCTAAAACATTAGAGCCCTAGTGGGGGTGCAGACTATCTGTTCCAGAGCATTTCTGTTACAGTCCAGGAACCTCTGGGCAAGCATGTTTTTGCTTGTGCATGTGCCTCAGTCCATGGAAGGATAGTAGAAATCTCCCACGGTTAAGGTGTTGGGCTGTACAGCGAGGGAGTCCAGTAAATCGAGGTAGGCAATGTTCTTATCTTGGTTCATTGGTTCAGCTGGCAATGATGTGGTATGATGTGGTATGGTACTTTCCCAATAGTTAATTGGACACGGAGTAGTTTAAGAGAGTCATGCTGTTTGACCAGTCTCAAAGTGTATTTGGTTTTAATGAAGATGGGTACACCTCCACCTTTGATTCCTTCACGCACATTTTGAGGTTCTGAACATGTGGAAGGCATTGTAGCTTTGCATGGCTGGGGTGCTCTCAGCAGCCTTGAACCATGTCTCAGTAAATGCACAGATGTCAGCATCCTCCAAGGTGAGGAGTGCTTCCATGGAGTTCAGTTTTGTGTTTAAACTCCTAGCATTAAGCAGCATGGCCTCGAGTATAACTCAATTAAATTTTGTTACACTGGAAAATTTGTTTCGACATTGTGTAAAAAAGGCACTATGGGGGAGGCAAGGGCCTTTGCCAGTATCCGAAAGCCTAGGGGAGATATGTGCAGACCATCACTCGCAAAGCAGCAAGGTCAGTCTCCCAGGCTGACAGATAATGGATCCCCTGGACTGACACCAGACGATGAACCAATTCTTGAAGTCAATCATTTTTTATTTATACTGTGACGTCATCCTGAGTGAGGGTAGGATAATGCTTTGGGTTAGGGACATACCTGTCTGGGACACATAATCAGAGAGTTCCGTCATGTCTCTCTTCATACAGTCTAGAGAGGTACGTCTCAAGTCATTTACCTTAACATGGACTATGACAGATTCATAACAGTACTTGTTGAGTGACTTGAGTGCAAGCGTGATTTGTTGGATCCTGACACCTGATAGGCAGCTGACCATGACCTTCTCCTTGCCCAGTCTGGTGGGGGGGGGGGCATCTGAGTGTCTCACAACTGAGTCACTTAGAACCAAGATATTTGATGTGTTTTGCCTTATTTACGGGTGTGTGTGTTGATATGTATAGCGGTTTCTCTTTGCCTAGTGGTGAGTGTGGGTGGTTTGCATTTGGGAGGTCTCTCTTCTTTTGGTAGGATTCTAGTGAGTACCTCCACGTATGTGGGTTTATGTACCTTATTTTGTGTGAGAGACTAGGTTTGCATGAGAGGTGAAGCGTGTGCGCTGACAACTTGTTTGATGTCTAGTTTGTTTTTACATGAGAGAACTGACTTTAGTTCCACAGTGTAGTTCCATCTCTCACATAGGTTCACAGGTGTGTACCAGGCCAATGGTCCTGGAGCCTTTACAAGCCTAGTCCATAGAAGTGCCCTGACATTGTGCCACCCGACGTTAGTTCCCAGTGTCTCTATCACGCAGAGTCACTGGAGTATTCCCTGGGGTGAACTATTACCCATCCACTCATCAAGATTTTTCCTGAAGAGGGACAGCAAGGTGCTCTGCTTGACATGTATGGGAAGTCTACTCCAGAGCATGGGCAGTCTCTGGGTGAGGAACCTGTCCCCCCTGCATGTTCTGTTGATTGTGGTAATGTGGTTGAGGTCTCTGGAACGTGTGGTGTGGAAGGATTGGGATTTCTTTAGATGTAGCATATCTAACAGAGCTGGGTCAGACATGGCTTTGTAAGTCAAGCAAAGATCACCTCTAAGTAGGCGCTATGAGACAGAGAATAGCTAGAGTCTTTTAAGTCTGTCTGCGTAGGACATGTACTTAATGCCTAGGATCCTCTTTGTGAGGTACTTCTGTGGCCTCTCCAGCTATTGCAGGTGTCTAGTGAGGTACATGCCAAATGGGGCATTATACTCAATGAGTGGTCTAATGAGGGAAGAGTACAGAGAGACGATGACCTCTTTCTTCCTGGATGCAAAACCTTTGGTTATGAGGTGTGCCACATAGAAGGACTTTCTGACCACAGTGAAAATGTGGTGGTCGAACGAGAGGTTGCTGTCAATCTGCATCACCAGATCTCTTAGAATGCCTTCAGGGTTCAGTGGGCTCCCACTAATGTGGTAATTAGTGAGAACTGTGTTTTTACCAAAGGGGATGACGTCACATTTTTTGGCATTAAGCTTAAGGCCATGGTTTCAACACCAGTTATTGGTCTCAGTAAGGCCTTTCTGTAGGATGTCTGCATCACTTGGGGAGTTAATAATGGCTCCCAGCTTGCAGTCGTCTGCGAACTTGGTCAGCCAGAGTCTCTTTGTAGTGGCCTGGACTTCTGAGAAACAGATGCCGAACAGGAGAGGACCCAGGACCGATCCCTGTGGGACTCCACTCATGACTGGTTGGCAGTCTGACTTGGAGTCTACTACTTTCACACTGTGTTCTGTGAGCCAATTTGCAACCCACCTAGTGATAGAGAGGTTGATGCCTAGTTTGGTGAGTTTATCAATAATTCTCAAGTGAGGAATGGTATCAAAGGCCTTGGCCAGATCATGGTAGGCTGTATGCACAGCCTTACCTTCATCCACAGCCCTGGTGACCGACTCAAAGAAGTCAACCAGGTTGAGCAGGCATGAATCTCCCTTTCACAAAGCCAAATTGCATGGGGTCTAGAGTTTGGAGATTTCTTATATCTTTGTTAATCAGGTCCATGATGATGCGCTCCATAGCTTTACATATCAGACGCATCAGGCTAATGGGCCAATAATTCCCAGGGTCTGTAGTTGCTCCCACTTTATGGAGAGGGATGACTGTAGCAGTGCGTCATTCAGTAGGGACAAAGCCTGATATGAGGCTGTGACTGAACAGGGCGCACAGACGTGGTGCCAGTTCGCTTTGTAGTTCATGTAGAACACAGCCAGGGATATTATTGAGTCCCATGGAAGCTGTATTCTTGGCCTTGGACAATACAGCTTTAACCTGTGCTGCAGTAATGCTGGGTGCCTGGCATTCTTCCGATATTGTGATTGGTCCTTTGGGGGGGAGAGAGGGGTAAAGTTGGCACTGAATCTGTCGGCCAGTATGTTGGCAATATCTGTTGGCTCAGTATAGAAGGTACCATTGTGCAGTAACTCAGAGCAAACCTGGGTATTGCCATGGAGGTTCTTGATATAACTATAGAAGGCTTTGTGATTGTTTTTTGTGTCAGCCGCAAATCTGCCTTCATAGCTGGCTATAGAGGATTTGATGAGGGATCTCAACTTTTTGTTGAGGCAAATAAGGGAGTTTTTCCAGTCTTGGGACTTCACCTTTTTCTGCAACAGTTTCTTCCTTCTGTTGTAGACCTTATTAATGGCAGGGGACCACCAGATTGACTTCCTTTTTCTGGAGGAGAGCGTCTTGGTTCTGTTGGGTATGGCTAGTTCCATGCATTTATGTACATGTTTGTTTGCCTTAGGAGTAAATGGTTGTCAGTATACATGAGCCAATTGCTATATTGCCTCAAGATGCCCATATCAATCAAGCTGGTAGGAGAAATGATGGGAAGCTGTCCATCCACTGTGCCCGGAGAAAGAAAGATGGTGCTGGATGCTTTCAGCATTATATATGGCAGGTTATCTGCTGCTCTTTCCTTCTACCAGCGAACACTATCAATCAGAAATAAAAAAATAAAACATAAATAAAATAAAGCTTCTCATGCTGAACAGTTACCAAGGAAAAGATAAAGTTCACCCAGAGTTAACTAAGAGTATAAACTGACTACTTTACCCTTTACAATTTTGGAGAAGAGTTCTTAAACAGGATATGTGCGGAAAACCTCCTGCCCAGTCTTGATAGTGATGTATCTACAGGACAGGTAATTAGTAAACTAGGGAAATGTGCATGATCAAAAGTTAAGGCATGCTAATGTATTGTGGTTGATGGTGTTGAATGCTTAGGATAAATCTAAGATGAGTGTACCAGTTAGGAGACCTTGGTCAGCTACTTTAAGTACTGATCCTATACAAATTAGAAGAACTGTTAATGTGCTTCTATTTCTGGTAAAACAATACTGCTGAGTAGAAAGAAATATGAATTTGTTAGCGATATTCTGTAGTTTGATCATAAACAGCCTTTTCAAATAGTTTATTGGGGCGAGGCAAGAAGGTGACAAGGCGGCAATCTGCTAGACTGGTAATAGGTTTAGACGTTTCAGATATGTAGAACAATAACTATTGAACAGGTAGATGGATAGGACTGCTGTTGGGAAATGCTGAAAAAACATCAGACCCAATGGACTATATGGTCTTTGCAGATTTTGATGAACCATACATACATGCCATTGACCATAGCACTACTACGCTTGGAGAGGGAGTCTTTAAGTTGGTGTAAGACTTTGACAGAGACTGTTTTGAGATACTGTGTTAGCAGACAAGATTCTGTTGGTTGATTCTGAGTGGCGATGACTAGGCTATAAAATATGATATCTGATTCAGTGGTGATATGCTCAGCTAGGAACTCAATGGAAATGACTGGCCAGTTGGCATTAGTTTTAGAACAGCCAACGGTTTTGCTAATTTGTTTCAAAACTTTTGGTTTTGCTCATTACTTATTTGTTCCTTTCTCATCATCTATTATTTTACCCTTCCTACTCAGAACAACCACTTTGCTGTACACAAGCCCAAATTAATAAATTAATTCTTATTTGCAAAATTAAAACGGTTCATTTCCTGCCCACTCTGTAGAGAGGATTTAACCATGACTATACCCCTACATAAATCAGCAGCCAGTGGTGATGAAGGAGCTAATCAGAAAGGATAGAAATGGATTGGCTGCCAGCAGCTCACCTGTCCCTGGTGACAGGGCAATTGCACAATCCCCCTGCACGAGCTCCAGCTGTGGAAAGGCCTGGGATTACCACACATGTACTGAGTACTCTGGGGAGCATGAGACAACCAACAGCACATGCACTCTAGCTAGAATTGCAACTGTACTTTCGGATAGCCTGATGAACATAAACATAAAAAAGACAATCCCTGAGCAAGGCTCCTTTTCAGAAGCCCAGCAACAGACATCAGAAGTGATGCTATCTTAGTCAAAACACACACAATGACTACAGTGTAAACTGCAAACTAGGATTATGAGTTGGCTAGAGCTTACATAAAATGAGAAGTCTGGAAAATGTGGTGCATTAGACAACCCTGCCAAGAATCAGAAGGCCTCTGAAGGTAGGAGCATGTGAAAGGTTAACACACCCAGCGTTTTACAAATATTTCTGAAAAACTCTCTAACATTATGCTTGAAAAACATGTTGAGAAATTAGCCGAGATGAAACAGGAGCTTTGTTTCAGAAAAGAAGCAGTTAAGAGTGCATTTTCTAAAGTATGTACACATTTATGCATGTCCTCTAGCAATTTGACAGCATTTTTCATAAGAAAGTAGCAGCTGTATAAGCAATTAGCTACAGCAATGACGTGGGTGATGAAAGATAATCTGCCATTCACAAGTCTGCCAAGGTATTTGCATTTGTATGCTACCTTGATCAAGCTTGCTAGTTAACTGTATTAATGCACCTAATGCCTTACATTATGACACAGGATGATGTAAAAAAATGTAAGCATAATATTTTTCTTGTTTTACTGGAACTTGGGAAGTCTTAGTTTATCAAGTAACATTGGGATTTACTGGACATATCTCAAAACAGATGGAAAGAATTATAAATATAATACAGTGCTACTATGAAGAAATACAAGTACATTCAGTGGATATTAACTAATAAGCAAACACAAAAAAATATAAGGGACACAGAATCAATTATTGAGGGATACTGACAACAATAAAGAAAGGGAAATTACAGACACAAACCTAATCTGATAAATGTCACCTTACATCAATTAGCAAGTAGCATGGATCTATTCAAATTCTCCATAGTTTAATAATAAAAAAAAAAAAAAATGACAGAAGCTTTGGTTAGCTCTATCCTGCTGACTGTCTAGAGTAGCTCTATCCTGTTGACCGTCTAAACAGTTAGCTAAACTATCACATTTCTTTTTTTCAGTGAATTAAGTAATGTTTTCTTTTTTTTCCAAAATGTTTTTATTCATTTTATAACACAGTTATATGCGAACACTGTAATGAAATTCTGCTTGAGTCATGACTGGAACAGGTGTGACATGGTGGTACAGAAATTAATACTGGTGTCCCTTCAGTACGAGTCTCATCAGCGGCACCCTGTTTGTAGAATGTGCAAGTTCTCATTGGGGTCTCTGGATACCTCACACACTCTAAAGACACGATGGGAGTGCAGCCATGTGTGTGTATTGTAGGGCCATCAACTTATAGGGGAGAGGTCCCTTCCTTGCTGCTTGCTAGGACAGGCTTTGGATCCCACAGTCCTAAACTGAATAAAGCAAGTATTAAAGAGGATGGATGGATGCTCAAATTTGCTGAATTGTTGAGGTGTGATAGTTTATCATCTGAAAAACAGAGAAATCATAGCTGAACAAGATGCACACTTTTGAGTTAAATATCTAGTACTCGTACCAGCAGATGTCGAATATATTTGTGGACTACACTTAAAAGTTTGGAGAGCTCTGGTTTGTCAGGGTTCACAACTTCTGTGTAGAAAAAGCCCATAAAAAAGCAAAGCACACATTAGTGGTAGCATTATTATATGGGATGCAGAGAAAGAGCTAATCAGTTCAGAATGGTGTCACACCAATTTTTTGGATCATGTACTTACCGTCAATATCAATATCAATATGAATCTGGAAGAGGAAAAATGATACAACACTGTCAACAAAAACTGTAAAACACAGGCCCACAGTTCTCACTTACGTTTAATCTACTGCTGCTGCTGACCATGTCTGCCCTGATGCTCTCGTGATCTGGCATATCATAAACTTTAATTCACTCCACAATATTAGACTGCCACTGTCACCAAAAGAGATGTCTCCTTATTTCCTGGTGTAATTAAAAGACCACACTGTACCTATCAATATATACATATATTCTCTCTCTCTCTCTCTCTCTCTCTCTCTGTGTCTCCCTCATTCTCCCAGATAACTGTAGCACCTCTATATGGAGGCATGTCTCGTAGATGAAACTTTCCTGGAGACCAGTACACCAGGTGAGTACCAATCCAGGATGAAGACACCAAATGCAAGAATCTGACACAAAGAAAGCCAAAGGAAAGCAACCCTGCTTCCAAACGAACTCATTATTTCACTGTGTCACACAGAAGAAGCTAATGCCAGGGATGTGGTTGTACCACACAGTTATTTCAATGGATCTTAAATATTCACTACAGCAAAATTATATGAATAAATTCTGACTAAGGGTACTGTAGTCAATATCATTCGTCAAGCCATGAGATTTCTTAAAATTGTTTACAAAAGCATCATCTTCTCCTGTTCATGACAAAACATTGAATAAGATTAAGAATTCTGCTTGAAATAAAAAAATGCTATTATTATTATTATTATTATTAAAGGAAGGATTACAACATACTTGTCAAGTAGTGTATTACTTCAGAAGTGCTAGTTAGTCTTTGAATGAGATCTTTAAAAATAAATATCGCAGTTATGGAAACACTCTCTGACCTCATCTAAAGTTGACAAGGTTCCCTGGTTCACAAACAGAAGATGATGCACAGAATGAGCATGTAGACCTTTCTATTCTACATTTTAAAAATGCAGAATCTTTCAATCATGTGAAAGGAACAACCAATATGCTACCTCCTGGTTTTGACTCTGTTGGTGAAACTGGACACACCTGCTTCTCCAAGCTTGAGAAAGGAATGTAAAACAGGCAGTCCAGGAAAGAATCGTACCACTGCTTAGTTCAGATGCAAAGAAAAGTAAAACCAATAGAGTGACAGCACTAACCACAAGTCAGACACACTAAACTTGGTCTGCTAGAATCCCGCTCTCTGGATTACTAAAGATGGTCGCAGCAAAGCAGGCTCACTAATGGCCTAATATTTACTTTCCTGAAGACCTTGTGAGAGGAAAGTAAGGCTCTATACTTAGGCTGACAATGGAAAAATAAACTGTCAATTACCAGGGAAGCCTAAGTTGTACACAGCGTTCTGCAGATCACAAGACCATAGTATCCACACTCTGCAAGGCAAGAAGGAAAAAGGAAATGGTTGTCATTGGATGCTGGCTTCTCTGAGAATATATCCCCCCACCCCTCCACTCCCATTTTTCCCCTTTCAATTTTTCTTTCTTGTCAGGAAACCCACAGAGAAGAACTTCATCTCATAAGAGAAACAAAGTGTAGACGGTTCAAAATGTATGCATTACTTTGTTCAGTGGTCCATGCACTCAGGATTTATGCAATCCAAAATCTCCCCATGAAAAATTCTTTAGAGCATGAAAAAATAGAGAAAATAAAATACAACCCGAACAGCAGCTGAAGTGTTTACAAATTACTGTGCATTTTCACCAAAAGGCTATACTTTCTTAACTTTTAGGATTCAAAATGTCTTGTTTTCTTCTGTATCGATTACTTCCTTGTTGTACAGCTGTACATCTCCTACCTCTGAGATTTCCTAATAGAATGCAACTAGTTGGTGAAACTGTCTTAGTTAAATCCTTTTAGTTTTATACCTCTGCATTATTCTCCTTTTTGTCACAACCATGCTCTCATGGTGATCTTCTACAAAAATAACTTGTATCTGAACTAAGTTCCAGCAAGCCAGAAAATAAGACAACACAGAGGATGCTAAGCATTAGCATCCATATCATGAAACTCCTCAACAAGATGGGTGAAATTGGTCTGGATCTTTCTACTAAAAAGGTAGTCTATGAAGGTGGAAGGAAAATGCTAGACATGCAAATTGCTGATGTTAACAGTCAAGAAAAACACTAATCTTTAAATAAAAGATTTGAGAAAAACATTGATCTTAAATTTGTGTAAACCAACCAGCAAATGACAAGCTTGAAACTTCCAGCAGTTAAGAGCTTGGAAGGGTACAAACTGTTGGCATAAACGTCGACGAACCCTGTTAGGCTACAAAAGTGGCTATGCAAAATGCTTCTTTTGGGGGACAGGTCTACAATCCACAGATGTTTATATATTAAACGACAGCAAACTTTCTTTACTATCAACTAACTATTTGAGATAAATGACCAAAAGTAGTAGAGAAATGCTCATGCTTCCTGAATAGCAGTTCTCAGTACGACCCATCAAAGTAGCAGTTCTCAGTATGACCCACACGTCTTTCTGTGCCAAACTGACCCAGAACTTTATGGTTGGTGAAACCAAGCAGGAAAATGGTGACTTGCTGGAAGCAGTGGCCAAAGGAAGTCTGCTGGGAGCTCTACTGGGTTATAAAATCAACTCCTGATGTAACCTGCAGGCATAGATGTGTTGAGGCAGCAGATGTACAATTTACAGCTTGTCAATTAAGATTACTTTTAAAGGTACAGTGGAAGGACAACGCTGCAGTAAAAGCACTTATGTAACAGAAAGAAAATGCACTAATAGTGAAATCTCAAACTGTAGAGAAAAGGAAACAACATTTTGTAATGTTTGATGGCAGTGAAACTTCCACAAAGTGTGTAAATAAGCTGATGGAAAGACAAAATGTAGAAAAAAAGTATGTTACTGTAGATGTACTGTGCTCCTGGTGATAGTATGATACAAACAGCAAGCATTCACTTAATGCTACTACAAAGCTTTCGTCGCATCCTATATCACCAATGCACAGCTTCCAAACCTGTGGCCCGAGGAAGAGTTGGAAATTAAACATGAATACAAGTAATGAGATAAAACATCACTTTTTTCTCTTTACCTACAGACTGACAACACTGCTGCCATTGCTAATGCTTATGTATTACGACTCAGCTTCCAGCAATCTTCATCTGGAGATAACCAGAAATAAGGAGCACCCAGGTGCCATTTTACATCAAGTTCATTAAGCCGAATGCAACCCACTTGACTTCATTTTACTGCTAATAAACATACACATCTGTATAAGATAAAAGAAGTGAAAACATGGGCTGCAGACAACTTACTATAGTATGTATACACCTTTGAGAATAAACATTCAAAGTTGAACACGTTTACGAAAAAAATAAGAACAATGCAAAACAGCAACTTAATGATGAAAAATAGGTAAAGTACACGGAACAGAGTTTACAAAGATATTCGATTAAATTTGTATCATCTCAGGTATTGCAGAAACTGTGGTCCATAAAAAAGCCTACTGAATGTTCTCAAAGGTGTGTGGCCTCCAATATGCCTAACCATTCTTGAAGAGTCTGGCTTTTTAATAAAAAAAGCTAGTGGTGGTAAAGATAATACTTGTAGTCAAGTATGCTTAAATGGCAGATAAAGTGTTTTCTTGTACTGACTGTCTTGTATAAAACGTGAACTACACAAGTACAAATTTTTGTTTTATCTTCTTTACGGCCCAATGAAAGTGATGCAGGCTACTTTATGTGAGTAATAAATTATATACGTAATATAATAATTGCAGATCCAGATGGAATCACCACAGGAGAGGAGTTACCTCGGAAAAGGTATTTCTTTATTTAGATACAAAAAATAAGCGCTTTCGCGTAGCTAACTACGCTTCTTCAGATGTAATTTAAAACTAAAACCACAATTGTTTTATACAAATCATTTTGGCGCACAAGCCAAAGAATAATGCAATTAAACTGACTAACTAATTAATTATTCTGTTCATTCAGAGGTCATGATGACAGATCGTGTTGAATGCATAACAAATAAATCCTTTGTAGCATTGAGCCAAAACCACATTTAACATAATACTTAAAATATATAAAATCTGTGAACATTACAAGACAACAACTCAAAAAAGTTTTAAAAGCATTTAAAGAACAATAAAAATCCAGTGGTATATTCAAACCCAAAAAGAGGGAATTATTGCATGTTTAGATAGTTCCGTAACGTGAATGTGTCAGTGAGACAACCATTAAACAGTCTGTTTGTTTCTCAAAAAGCATTGTTATGATCAATTCATTGGTAGCTGAACTCAGCGCTACTATTATACTAAGTGCATAAGGAACTGTAAAGTATAATGCATATAAGCTAAATATCTGCATTCTCAGCTTATTCAAGAGATGTAATTTGGGATTATGCAGTCTATTCATGCATGCGTACTAGAAAAATTTTTTAGGAAAATGGCGCCCAAGCATCCATCAAGCCTGTACCACTATAGTTATAGCAAAACTCAAACTAACTTGTCAGAATGCACAGACAGGATTAGCATTCCATTATATAGCGTATTCACCAATTAAATCATATAACTCAAAAACCTTCCAAGATCAAACTATGTATTTTTTAAAATTTATAAGGCTTTCAAAATGGCTTTAAGGTAAACGCACACAGCATAACGCTATATTTACTTAGTAATGTGCGTTTAACATCCAAGCCTTTATAGATTTTATAAAGTTAAAGTTTTATTCAAAAATTAGCTCAGATTATCCAAGTATACGAATATGTATAGTAATTCGTTTTGTAGCCTGACATCCAATAAAATTAAATGACATAATTCATAACACTATCACGATCAGAAAAAACTCAATATTTTCAGAGTGACATCAAGAAAAACAAACACAGCATGACGCTGCATAAATAAAAGTGCATTTAGTGTGACGAGCAATTAGCTCAGGTTAAAATATTATAAGATGTCTAAAGCATGAAATGTGAGAAAGACAAGAGTTGCCAAAGCAAATTAATGAAATGTTCATATATTGCTGTCATATTTCATAAATTAATATGTTAAAATATTATTAACCAAGATTCCCAATGTATTCCTAAAATTCATGAATTAGTTATAAGATTTGTAAAAAATTTTTTTGTAAACAAATTGTGCAATTAACTTTAATTCATTCTAAATAAGCATTTTTTTTTAAAAGATAAAATGTAATAAATATATGTGTATATATCTATATATAACCATAAGTATTATCAGATTATTCTGGTACATACAGAATTTATATATAAAACCAGGTTCAGTTTGCTTGAGTTATGTAGACTTTATCATAAATGTTTATATTTGTTAAAAAAGTTATCAAATGTATCTGATGAAAAACCATAACGATAAATGAAGTATGTACAAAAGATACATAACAATTAAACCAAACAATAAAATAAACTTTAACTAAAGTGAATCAAAGTATAAACAATTATAAGAGATCTATTTATAATTTTCTATTATTTAAAATGGGTTTAATGGAAACAAATTGGTTAATGCCTGGATGAATATGCGCTTTCAGGATAAAAATCCATTTCAGTTCAGTAATTTCCAACTGATTAATATTATTCACCTTCTCTGGGGTTTTGAGCTACCACCTCCAAGACTTTGAAACTGAAAGTGTGAGTTTTGAATTCTAATATATGCTTAGCTAAGGCACTGCATTCATGTCCTTTTTTAATATCATAACAGTGATTATAGATCCTATCTCGAAGTCTCCTCTTAGTCAAGCCTACATAAAATGCATCACAATTGTCATAGGTTGCGAAGTAAATTAGATTGACACTATTACAGTCACTATAATATTGTGGTGTAAACGTAAAAAAACCTTCTGGATGTGAAAAACAGATGTTCTTGGAGATGTGTGGACACATGTGACAATGGCCACATGGAAAAGTACCGGGTGGAGTAGTTCTTCCAGAACTATATGAACAAGTTCTCTCTAGGCAAAGTAGCTGTTTTAAATTGTTACAATTCCTGTAACTAAACCTGGGGTAATCACCTACTATGGTCTTGGTAAAAGAATCCATGACTAATACATTCCAGTTTTTACTAATAATTCTATTAAGACAGGCAATGTCACTGGTATATTTGGTAACATAAGGTCATTTCTCAGTGAATTTTCCTCTTTTATATGTCTTAATCCGAGATGTTTTTCTCGTATCACTGTGTAAGGTGTGAGACCCATTGCTCACGTTATTAATAATTTTTTGTTTATAATGAGTGATTACAGTTTCAGGATAGCCTCTTTCTCTAAATAAAATCTCAAGTTCATTAATTTCTGAGTCTAAAACTGTACTGTCACTACATATCCTAACTATCCTGTGTAATTGACTAAGGACAATCCCTTGAAAGGTAAACCTGGGATGCATACTTTCATATCGAAGTAGTGTATTCCTCCAGGTAGGGTTTCTATACAATGAATTAACAATCTTGCCCTCACAAGTGAATTTAAGTGTCAAGTCTAAGAAGTGTACCTGTGCATGGGATGTTTCTACAGTAAACCTTAAAAAAGAGGTAGTAGTTTCAACTTCTTTAATGAAACTAATGCATTCTGCCTCTGTGCCTTCCCAGACAAAAAGAACGTCATCCACAAATCTCTTATATAATTTTATTTTACTAAACTGTACATGTTTAAACAAATGGTTACGCTCCCAATGATATACAACAAGATTAGCGTAACTATTAGCACAGGGGGTGCCCATGGCAACCCCCCATTTTTGCATATAATGTTTATTCTGGAATAAGAAAACATTATTACTAAGCACTAAATCTAACAAATAGTTGATCAAAATTTGTCTATTGTTACTATATTGGGACGACGTAACCAGGACCTCTCTAATGGCTTGAAGTCCCAAATCATTGGGGATGCAAGTAAATAAATCTTTTACATCCATAGTAACAAACAAAAAATTATTAGCTGTTTTGTCCAGTTTGAAATCTGCCAAAAATTCTATGTGTTGATAGGAATCTCTGAGAATATTGGGAATCTCATTCACTAAGGGTCTAAGGAGGCTTTCTATAAAGGAGGAAATGGTGGAGGTTATCCACCGTTCACTGGAGACAATAGGTCTCATAGGTACTGGACTGATGTTTTTGTGTATCTTAGGCAAGCCTTTAATGATGGGGATGGTGGGAAATTCTATTAGAAAATATTCATATAACTCACAACTTATCTGACCACACATTAAGAGATCATAAAGGTCAATTTGTACACTTTTAACAATCTTCTTAATACAGTCTGGGGTAACCAATTCATACGTATTATTATCTGATAGAAGTGTGGTCATGGTATCAATATAGTCTGATGTATTCATAATGACCACTGCCCCACCTTTATCAGCTGGCTTAATAATGATGCTGGCATTCCTTTTTAAAGTGTAGAGTGAATCTTGTTCTGCTTTGGTAACATTAAAAAAACTGCATCTTTTCCTATTCGGGGCAAACCATTCATAAAAATCTTTCTCACACATTTTCAAAAAACTTTCTACATTGTAGGGCATTAAAGGCACAAAACTACTTTTACTTTAAAAAAAATTCTTTAAATCATCAGTATTCAGAGCACTATTATCTTTTAAAAGAATTTTCAAGGACACATTGCGGCAAAACAATCTTAGATCAGTTAAAACATCATTCAAGTAACTGGTTTGAGAGGGGATGAAATTAAGACATTTATCTAATAGAGAAACGTCAGATTCAGACAAACCAAAATTAGATATGTTATGTACTAGGGAATTCAGTTTCTCAGCTTCCTTGCTGTTCCGTATTTCTCTTCGGAGTCCATTATTATTATTATTATTAAAGGAAGGATTACAACATACTTGTCAAGTAGTGTATTACTTCAGAAGTGCTAGTTAGTCTTTGAATGAGATCTTTAAAAATAAATATCGCAGTTATGGAAACACTCTCTGACCTCATCTAAAGTTGACAAGGTTCCCTGGTTCACAAACAGAAGATGATGCACAGAATGAGCATGTAGACCTTTCTATTCTACATTTAAAAAATGCAGAATCTTTCAATCATGTGAAAGGAACAACCAATATGCTACCTCCTAGTTTTGACTCTGTTAGTG
The DNA here is from genome assembly GCF_019279795.1 of Protopterus annectens. Lineage (NCBI taxonomy): Eukaryota > Metazoa > Chordata > Ceratodontiformes > Protopteridae > Protopterus > Protopterus annectens. The sequence goes on from NC_056733.1 coordinate 1,404,892,406, forward strand.
AAACTGGACACACCTGCTTCTCCAGGCTTGAGAAAGGAATGTAAAACAGGCAGTCCAGGAAAGAATCGTACCACTGCTTAGTTCAGATGCAAAGAAAAGTAAAACCAATAGAGTGACAGCACTAACCACAAGTCAGACACACTAAACTTGGTCTGCTAGAATCCCGCTCTCTGTATTACTAAAGATGGTCGCAGCAAAGCAGGCTCACTAATGGCCTAATATTTACTTTCCTGAAGACCTTGTGAGAGGAAAGTAAGGCTCTATACTTAGGCTGACAATGGAAAAATAAACTGTCAATTACCAGGGAAGCCTAAGTTGTACACAGCATTCTGCAGATCACAAGACCATAGTATCCACACTCTGCAAGGCAAGAAGGAAAAAGGAAATGGTTGTCAATGGATGCTGGCTTCTCTGAGAATATATCCCCCCACCCCTCCACTCCCATTTTTCCCCTTTCAATTTTTCTTTCTTGTCAGGAAACCCACAGAGAAGAACTTCATCTCATAAGAGAAACAAAGTGTAGACGGTTCAAAATGTATGCATTACTTTGTTCAGTGGTCCATGCACTGAGGATTTATGCAATCCAAAATCTCCCCATGAAAAATTCTTTAGAGCATGAAAAAATAGAGAAAATAAAATACAACCCGAACAGCAGCTGAAGTGTTTACAAATTACTGTGCATTTTCACCAAAAGGCTATACTTTCTTAACTTTTAGGATTCAAAATGTCTTGTTTTCTTCTGTATCGATTACTTCCTTGTTGTACAGCTGTACATCTCCTACCTCTGAGATTTCCTAATAGAATGCAACTAGTTGGTGAAACTGTCTTAGTTAAATCCTTTTAGTTTTATACCTCTGTATTATTCTCCTTTTTGTCACAACCATGCTCTCATGGTGATCTTCTACAAAAATAACTTGTATCTGAACTAAGTTCCAGCAAGCCAGAAAATAAGACAACACAGAGGATGCTAAGCATTAGCATCCATATCATGAAACTCCTCAACAAGATGGGTGAAATTGGTCTGGATCTTTCTACAAAAAAGGTAGTCTATGAAGGTGGAAGGAAAATGCTAGACATGCAAATTGCTGATGTTAACAGTCAAGAAAAACACTAATCTTTAAATAAAAGATTTGAGAAAAACATTGATCTTAAATTTGTGTAAACCAACCAGCAAATGACAAGCTTGAAACTTCCAGCAGTTAAGAGCTTGGAAGGGTACAAACTGTTGGCATAAAAGTCGACGAACCATGTTAGGCTACAAAAGTGGCTATGCAAAATGCTTCTTTTGGGGGACAGGTCTACAATCTACAGATGTTTATATATTAAACGACAGCAAACTTTCTTTACTATCAACTAACTATTTCAGATAAATGACCAAAAGTAGTAGAGAAATGTTCCTGCTTCCTGAATAGCAGTTCTCAGTACGACCCATCAAAGTAGCAGTTCTCAGTATGACCCACACGTCTTTCTGTGCCAAACTGACCCAGAACTTTATGGTTGGTGAAACCAAGCAGGAAACTGGTGACTTGCTGGAAGCAGTGGCCAAAGGAAGTCTGCTGGGAGCTCTACTGGGTTATAAAATCAACTCCTGATGTAACCTGCAGGCATAGATGTGTTGAGGCAGCAGATGTACAATTTACAGCTTGTCAATTAAGATTACTTTTAAAGGTACAGTGGAAGGACAACGCTGCAGTAAAAGCACTTATGTAACAGAAAGAAAATGCACTAATAGTGAAATCTCAAACTGCAGAGAAAGGGAAACAACATTTTGTAATGTTTGATGGCAGTGAAACTTCCACAAAGTCTGTGTAAATAAGCTGATGGAAAGACAAAATGTAGAAAAAAAGTCTGATACTGTAGATGTACTGTGCTCCTGGTGATAGTATGATACAAACAGCAAGCATTCACTTAATGCTACTACAAAGCTTTCGTCGCATCCTATATCACCAATGCACAGCTTCCAAACCTGTGGCCCGAGGAAGAGTTGGAAATTAAACATGAATACAAGTAATGAGATAAAACATCACTTTTTTCTCTTTACCTACAGACTGACAACACTGCTGCCATTGCTAATGCTTATGTATTATGACTCAGCTTCCAGCAATCTTCATCTGGAGATATCCAGAAATAAGGAGCACCCAGGTGCCATTTTACATCAAGTTCATTAAGCCGAATGCAACCCACTTGACTTCATTTTACTGCTAATAAACATACACATCTGTATAAGATAAAAGAAGTGAAAACATGGGCTGCAGACAACTTACTATATTATGTATACACCTTTGAGAATAAACATTCAAAGTTGAACACGTTTACGAAAAAAATAAGAACAATGCAAAACAGCAACTTAATGATGAAAAATAGGTAAAGTACACGGAACAGAGTTTACAAAGATATTTGATTAAATTTGTATCATCTCAGGTATTGCAGAAACTTTGGTCCATAAAAAAGCCTACTGAATGTTCTCAGAGGTGTGTGGCCTCCAATATGCCTAACCATTCTTGAAGAGTCTGGCTTTTTAGTAAAAAAAGCTAGTGGTGGTAAAGATAATACTTGTAGTCAAGTATGCTTAAATGGCAGATAAAGTGTTTTCTTGTACTGACTGTCTTGTATAAAACGCGAACTACACAAGTACAAATTTTTGTTTTATCTTCTTTACGGCCCAATGAAAGTGATGCAGGCTACTTTATGCGAGTAATAAAGTATATACGTAATATGATATGAGGCCATTTTCTGAGGGGGAAATCCCGATTCGTGACTTTTTAACATCTTTATTAAATCACAACTGAAACAACATAGGTACAACATGCATTAAAAGAAAATAAATGAAACCATATCAATATTCTCAATATATGTTTTCTTATTATTATTATTATTGCTAATCAATCATTTCAACATTACACAAATTGCTAAAGTCCTGCCATCCCTTAAACATCACTCCTTCTCCTAAACATTATTCTGCATGTATTGTTCCCTTCGCAGAAATTAAATTTATTTATATGTAATTTGCTCCATTCCTTTTCTAAAGATCCCACCTCCAGTTCTTTTATCTCCTTTATTCAGTACTTCCATTACAACTGGTTTAGATTTTATCTATTTTCTAGTTTTGCTTTTTCGGTAGCCAGTACCATTAAACTTAGGAAGGTCTAGCTATGTCTGGGCAAGTCCCAGCTCAAAAGAATCATTTTCTTAGTTACAACCATTTGCTCCCCCACAGCATTTCTGACAAAGTACTCTGTAGTGAATTTTTAAAATCTGACAACTTGTTACAGTCAAAAAAACATGTTTCCAGTTACTCCCCTTTCCTATCACATCAGCATTTGCTGCCAACCTGAGGAAACATTTTCAGGAGTTTGACTGGGTATTTAAATACCTATGCAAACACTTCCAAGCAAAACTCCTACACCTTTTGGACTTTGCGGCATAGTTGGGAGCCATACAGATGTACTCCTATTATTCTTTTTACATTGCTTTATTGTCGGCCTTCCCAGTCTTTTTTTTTTTAAACTTTCTCGGATTCTTATAATTATGATGCAGTATTTTATATGCTCCACTATCTCCTTTCAACAGTAACTTATGTTCCTAACTCAACTAAGAACTCTATCAGAGATGGCCTTTCACTTAGCACTTCTCTATCCCCTTCTATTTGCGTATAATCTGATATTAACAATGGTAGGGAAGGCAGGCTCTAATCTGCAGTCCAAACATCTACTTGGACTCTTCATCTCAGTTATTTGCTCTAATATCTCGTACCCTTTGCTATCTTTCTCCAATAATTCCACTTCTTTCCTGCCTATTTGCTATCCCTCTACATAAAATAATTCATATTGGTAAAAATCTCCTTTCTCCGGTCTCATACATGTCAAACAGAGCACCTCACTGGCTCTCTTCAAGAGAAATCTTGATGAGTGGATGGGAAATAGAAAATTCATCCTGGGGATCACTCCAGTGGCTCAACTCGACAGAAGTACTGGGAACTAAGGTCGGGTGACACAATGCCAGGGTAATCTTATAGGCTAGACTTGTAAAGGCTCCAGGGCCATTAGCCTAGTACACACCTATGAACCTATATTGGCTTAGTTCTTAGAATATTTTGCACTACTTTTTGAATATATTATTCTGCATGGTGGTTGTTATTCTCCTTAAAAACCTGCATCAAAAATCCTACTCTCTCCTTATTTCCTGACAACCCCACCCCAGTTTCATCATCATCCCTTTCCACTTTGATTATATAACTTTCTGGACGTATTATGTAAATCAGTCTTAACTACTCTAAAGTATCCCTTCAAATCAGGCAACTGTAGACCAACATGTTCTATGGGGAGAATCAACTTCTCACTTAGCTACTGTCCTCTTCCCCTCCTAAATAAATTCCTTCAGCTCTGTTAATCCGCATCCACAACTTCTCCATGTTTGATAAACATATGCCTCACCTGTGTATAAAACTAAAGAGACTAAAACATTTTCACTGCTTGTATTTTACTATCCATATCCACAATCAACAGACTCCAGTTTCTCAATTTTTTATCACCTTTTGTTTAGTCTCTTCCCACATAACCTAGCATTACAGAAGCTTTTTTATCCATACACCTACACATTTCATCCCATCATGCCCCCATAAATATGGGTATTACTGAACCAATTAATGTGTGGTTACATAGTTTACTGCTATAGCATGCACTTTATCTTCCTTAATGTTACATTCCAATAAGACTTGAAACTGTTATAGAAAGTTCCAGAACACTGAACATCCTCTTCTGGATTTACAAGTATACCTTTCCACCAAAGGCAGGCGCCTGGTCTGGTGGACCCCAGCCATAAACAAACTCTACAATAAGAGGAGAAAGCTACTACATGACAGAGCAAAATCCCTAAAAGGGAAGGCATCTCTGATCAATACTAGCAAAAAACTACGATCACTCATAAAATCATCCAAGGCCAACTTTGAGAGAAAAATCGCTAATGACACAAAAGACAATCATAAAGCCTTCTTTAGCTATGTTAGAAACCTGGGTGGAAACTCCCAGATATGCTCAGAATTAGTCCAAAATGATAAATAAATCACTGAACCCACAGACATTGCCAACATACTGGCAGACAGGTTCAGTGCAAATTTCTCCCCTCCCTCCCCCAAAAGGAGAAATATCTATCCCACCAGAGTCTAGCCTCCCAAACATGTCAGATGCCCAGGTGAGAGCTGCTCTCTCTAAAGCAAAAACACAGCATCAATGGGACCGGCGGTGTCCCCGGCTGTGTGCACTCAATGAGGAACTAAACCCACACATAAGGCTGCTGTTTAATCTTAGCCTTACTACAGGATAAAGAATGGCGATGGCAACTGTGGTCCCACTCCACAAAGCGGTGCTTGGACCATAAGCAGCGAGCCTTGTCTGCAAAGCTATGGAGAGGATCATAATGGAACTCATAAATAAAGACATTGGGGACCTACAGACACTGGATCCTACCCAATTTGGCTTTGTCAAGGGCAGATCCTGCCTCTTGAACTTGGTCGACTTTGAAACAGTCACTAAGGCCATTGATGAGGGTAAGGCAGTTCACACACAGCCTACCTTGACAATACCCCACTCGGCATCATAGAAAAGCTCACCAGCTTAGATGTAAACCCATATGTCACAAGATGGGTTGCAAACTGGCTCAAGGACAGAACACATTAGAGTTGCTGGTGCCATGTCAGACTCTAAGCAAGTCACGAGCGGTGTCCCACAGGGCTCAGTCCTGGGCGGCATTTATTTTTCTGAAGTGCGGGCAAACATAGGGGATGCGGCTGACAAAATTTGCAGATGACTGCAAACTGGGCACCATAATTGACACTCCATCAGACACAGACATCCTCCAGAGAGGTCTCATAGAAATGGATAACTGGTGCCAGAGCCATGGCCTTAAGCTAAATGCCAAAATGTATAGTCATACCCTTTGGGAAAAACAAGGTAACCTAATTACCACATAGGTGGTAATCCATTAAACACGGAAGAAGTTATCAGGGACCTGGGGACCCAAGTTGACAGTAACCTCTCTTTTGACACTCACATTGCCAAAGTGGTTAGGAAGACCTTCTACATTGCCCACCTGATCATGAAGGGATTCACATCCAGATCATGAGAGGTCATTGTACCCTGTACTCTTCACTTATCAGACCAATGATTGAGTACAACGCCCATTGGAATGTACCTTACCCGACACCTGCAGCAGTTGGAAAGACCCCAAAAGTTCCTCACCAAAAGGATAAAGGCTCAAACATATGTCATACGATGCCCGACTGAAGAAACTCCAGCTCTATTCAGTCGCATACCGTCTGCTCAGAGGTGATCTGTGCCTGACATACAAGGCCATGTCCAACCCGGAATTAATGGACATGCTCCACCTCAAAAATCCAAATCCACCAGAGCCACGAGAGCAAGAGACTTAAACCTCAACACGGATAAAATAGGACGTGCTGGAGGGACAGATTCATCACCCAGAGACTCCCTACACTATGGAACAGAATCCCAGTCCATGTGAGGCAGAGCCCCTCACTGACTCTGTTCAAGAGAAATCTTGACGAGTGGATGGGAGATCGTAGGTTTACCCCGGGAATCATCTCTGTATCACTGCTGGACAGAGGCACAGCAAACTAATGGGTATAGTATTCTCATTCTAAGGGGTGGTGAAAGCCACACACACTCTGGCTAGGCTTATAAATGCCCTAGGGCAGATAGCCTAGTATGAACCTATGAACCTATAATAATACCTGCAGATAAAGCCACATTTTTCCTCAGTACCATACTATTTACATCCTTACGATTACCTTATTTTCTTTGCCATTGTATTTAAATATATACCCCCTGTATTATTCACCTGTTCAAGCACAGTGTGCTGGAGATGAGCTTTCCCACTTTAATTCTTGCCTCTGGACCTTCATATTGCCTCCTAATTGACTTTATTATGCTATCAGGTAATTCATATCACATCACTGCCCTACTCATAAAATCCCAGCTGACTCTACTGAATGCTTTCTCTGCATGAGGACCCACCAGCAATTGCACTGATTTCTTACATTCTGCTTCCCTCTGGATCATCATTGTTCTATTAATGTTGTCAAATGTTTGCCTCCCCTCTGCAAAATTACACTGATGCATAACTATCAATTTTGGCAACATCTTTGCCATTACCTTTGTTACTACAGAAAAGAACTCTGTAATTATGGTTTACAACTGAAATGGGTCTATATGAATTTTGGGTCTGCTTTCCCTAAACGTAAGTGCAGTAGTACCATTGCGTTAACAGTGAATAACAATCCTGAACCTGCCTGAGAGAAAGCCACTCTGGTTACAGTGGATAACATAAAGTTTATATGTTGAAACTCTAATGGTTACTATTTGCTTTAGTGATTTGTAATCAAAATTGAGGAAAATGCTAATTCAGTATGAACTAAGATGGACAGGATGCATCTCTCGGCTGTGAATAAGTCCATTCTTGACAAGGCACTGGGTTTTTAAGAGGCAGTCTGTGCACTGCACATTGCTGAAAACAATTAAAAACATATTCAAATGCTTCTGAGGCAGTGATTTAACATTTTTTACTGGGAGGAAAGTTGGATCAGGAGCCTTGTTATGTTTGAAATGTTTTAAGGCTATGATGAACTTTATTTATTTATTTTTTAGAGTGAAGGGCTACACTCATTTTAATGACTTTCGTATTGACAATGCACAGAATCTAAAGAGTCTTGAAAGGAATGTAGGCAAGCTGGATCTGGTGCCATTTTTCACCTTTAAAAAGACCAATATAACATTGATTAAAGTACTGTATGTGCTGTACTGCCACATCAGGAGTTTACTTGCGTTAGTCGAATATTTATTTCTGGAATGTGATGCACTATTTTCAGGAGGTTCTGGAAATTATAGTATACACCATTTAAACTCGTATCAGCATTGTACCTTGAGTCTATTTAGTGATGCTGAGGTTTTCTAGTTTGCAGTAGATTGTATTTTGCATGTAACAGACTTAAAGACGACTTTATAAATGATTTATCCATGTTGAATTTTCAGGGTACACAAGGCAATAATTTAAAGGGTCTCGCTCAGTGTTTCATCTTTTCACAAGAGAAGATGCTCTAGTGCTGCATTCTGCATGAAGAAAACAAAGCTTTTTAGCACCTTAGAGCATTATCATGTGTGATAAGTGTAGAGGCCAGAGCAGATTTGGTTTTAGTTTCAAGGTATGATGATCCAAAACAATGATAGGCATGACTCCAAAGCTATAAAATCTGGTGGTCAGCCAAGGAGACATATAATCTTATCTATATGGCTGTTTATTTTAAGGAGTAATAAAAAATAGGTACATGTTGTATGTGGACAGGCCTACACTCTGTATAGGCAACTGAAAAAACATGAGCGTGACAAAGCCAGCCTGGTGCAGAACAGGGATAAAGCTCTGATTGTGTTTCAGGCTACCAGACTGATTAAAAGCTGAGGTGTTTCATGGAGCAGGCAGGAATGATGGGTGTGCCCATCCTGAGTGAGGGGAACAGAGACACTTACAGGTCGTAGCTGCCAATCAGAGGAAGTAGACAGTCTTTTTAACTTGGGGGCACATGCGGGTAGTTCACCAAGCCATTGTGCTTCATGCAGTGATGGGGCTGACACACTCCCTACCCAAGGATGGGGGATGGGTGGTGGCGGTTTAGGCTAATACGTAAACATCCTCATTGCTAGAATGTCAGTGCATAAGCTTCCCTCATTGGCTGCTTAAATGATGGCTTGCACCCCTAGATATCTCTTGCCTGAGTGGATCTGATGGTGATCTCCACTACTAGGGATGGAATGGGCTGAAGTCCGAATGAGCAGGCTTGAAGATTGAGAGCTCTCAAGTCATTAACATGAATGCAACTGGTAGTACTTCACCAAAAGTGTGCTCTGACACAAAGACATGAGGCATACGCGTGTTATATTAAACAACGTACAAAAATTTAACGTGCCACAGCATTATCAGATTATCCAAACACAGTGATCTACATTATATCTACATCATTCAGAAGTTTCCCAACCTTCATAGCAGAGAAGCATGTTTATCTGCTTGCATGCCGGGCAGCATTATTATTACAAGAAACACTACATAAAACTACTGGATTGACCACAGCAGAAAGAAAAAGGTCACTTTTTGAATAAAGTGGTCCCAATCCAGAAAGCAGAAAGGGCAAAGCAGAAATACTTAGTCCCAGCTATTCAAGTTTACCACAGCCACGGCACTCTGACAAATAATGGGCTAACCTACATGTATTGCACAGCTTCCACTCTGTGTGCTTCAAGAGAACTGATATTTTATGTGTCATAGAACACCCTTCCTGGACACATCTAACAAAACATTCAAATCAGTGACAGGAGTCTGTTGTGTTTCCACAAAGAACAGGTGAGCATCATTACCTGTACCATACATTATAAAGTACAGAGACTCATTACAATGGGATTCCATGCTACCCTAGTTGTCTGTACAGCACAGTCTGCTGCAGCTGAAAGACGGACGCTACAGAGCAGGAACAAATGTTAGTGCAACTCAGAAACCTAGATATGCAAACAACAAGACATTTTGCATTTCTGAATCTGCAGAACACACATGTTCATGCATCTAGGTTGCCAAAGATATGATACCGTCATGTGTGAGAAGGGTTCAATTTAAGTTTAGCATTTAATTACAAGGTGTGTGGCCTTTCATGTTCTGATAGTTTTGTGTATTTGAAAGCTATTTTCTGTCATGATTATTTGAAACACTGACAGTACAGTCTGGCTTGTAAGCACATTGCAGGTAGCTTATCTTTCGACTCTGAATGACTGTACTCAAGGATCGGATCACTGAAAACTACTACAGCTGCTTAAAACCTGTGCTACCTTCTTACCACAACACTGCTTAACAATGAGCGCCAATGTACAGCCACACATAAAAGAATTCTGTGCACAAGTGACAATTAGAATTATACTGAATGTAAACACTGCAATAAGGCAGGTCAATTTCTCACATACAAAAAATATATGATGACATACATATCAAATATACATCAAGCAAGAAAGTGCATATACTGGATATATCTGCATTCACAAAGGCAACAAGAGGATTTACCTCAGGAAGAAAATGAAGAGAATGCAGTTCCACAGTTGTCGAGATCAAAGATAATAAGAAATGCAGAGGTTTACAATGAGTCATCTGTCACTAAGAATGCTTTGGGATCTTAAAAAAAAGGTTTTCTAGAAGAAAGCTACAAAGAGAGATATACAACCATACTATTCATCTAAGTAAGAAATAAGCCATATACAAGGTCTGATGTGCAAAGCAGAGGAAGTAATAGTGCCGAAATAATCTAAGAAAAGAAATGTCAGAAAGAATATATAAGCCATGTTTGGGTACTACAAACAATCAGCATGTCATGGGTTATTATGCAATACAACCCCCCATTAATATTCTAAAACATGCACGCTGATTGGTCACCGCGCACGTTGTAAATCAGAGTCAGACTAATGGAAAAAGGTCCGGTCGCCCATACTTTTTCCAATAGTATAACTCTTTTTTTAAAGCAACAGAGAACGCAAGATCTCCGTTGCTTTTTACACATTGTCTCGCTATGTTAAATGGGTTTAACATAGCGAGACAGCTTTAAAAAAAGCAAAGGAGATTCTCTGTTGCTTTTTTTAAAGCTGTCTCGCCATGTTAAACTCCTTTAACATAGCGAGACAGTTTGTAAAAAGCAACGGAGATCTTGCTTTCTCCGTTGCTTTTGCCCACAGCTTTGATGTACTGTGTAAGCATGCGCAGTACATCAGAACTGCCGCAGAATACCAGGCAGCTGCGGAAGGGCAGCAAGGAGGCATTATACAATGCCATTATTTAAGAAAAGTAATTCTTTTTTTTCTTAAATAATGTCATTGTTTAATAGCAATAACCCACTTCTGGGTGTGGGTAATGCTGGATTTACCCACGGTTGTCTTTGTTTGACCACTCGGGCTTCGCCCTTGTGACCAAACCACACCAACCGTGGGTAAATCCAGTATTACCCACACCCAGGCGTGGGTTATTGTTATAGCAGTTTATGGCAAAATGTACAAGAAATAAGTTCTGTGTGCAATGTACAACAACAATATCAGTGGAAAGAGAAGAAAAAATTATTATATACTAATAATGGAACAGATATATTTCAGTTTAGAGATTTTGTGTTTATCTAGTATTTTGTTAATCACTATTTGAAGTTTCCAGAAGTTGTGAAATTACAGGAAACAAGTGTTGGTGTTATATGATGTGTTTTCAAGACAAGGAATATCATATGCCCTTGTCTCTCATAATGGTCCACAGTATGCAAGCATAGAATTTAAGAGATTTTTACGAGCAATGGGAATTTCAACATGCGAGATCTACTCCAAATTATCCACCCTACAATGGTTACACTTAACAGTCCTTATTTCTACAGTTGTATCATGTGAAAAAAAAAAAAAAACACGATAATGTTTCAAGACATTTGCCACAAGCCAAAATTATTTCACAATATTCCACTAACACTTGTATTTAATAATTATTTCATATCAACAGCTTAAAATTATAAGAAACAACACACACAACTCAAATTCTACCAGTTTTGAGCTTTTATTTTTGACAAAAAAGTGTTAAATTTCTATAAAAATAGTCCCACTCTGGACATTTTAAAAAGGCAGCAATCACATCAATGGACACATTGAGAAGGCAGTTCAAGCTCTGAAAAACAAAGAAAGTTTAGAATAAAGATTGAATATCTAGCCTTGTTGGAATACAGAAATGCCCCCTTTTATGGTGTGCATATATTACCTGCTCGACTATTGCTGGGTCACAGACTAAAAAGAAGGCTGCCTATGTCTACTTCCTTACTATGGCCTGAAGAAAGAATGAACGTTAACCAGTACAGACAAACATTCTACTATGGCAGAAGTGCAGGATTATAGTCTTTGTCAACACAGAACGATAGACCAAAAATGAGGAAATTCAGTAAATGTTCAAATAAAATTAGATAGAAGTACTGGTTGTGCAACTACAAACTCCCAAATTTTATTGTGAGATGCAAAGCTGTTGTGAAGAAACCAGATACATTTAACAAGCATGTCCTAGAGAAGGACTTTGATGAGGTTAAGTGATGTGTTAAAGAAGCCTCCAGCCAAGAGATATACCAAGATCTTATGGGGCATCTGAGAAGTTTATCTACAGAAGCATTCCCAGAAGCAAGAACAGAAAATCCAGCTCATCCTTAAAGACTATCCAACAAAAAGATACTCAACACAACTCCTACTAAATCAGCAATAAAACTGTCAAGAACTTGTGTATATATGTGAAATATGGATATAATTGAAGAAGTCGGTATGATCCTCATCCAGCTTCAAGGACTAAAAATTGCAGAAGCGTGTTTTGCTACTGATGCTAATCAGCATTATCCTAAAAAATTTTTGATTTTGCATTTGAAACAATGAATGAAAATACAACAAAAATGATGACTAATAAAGACAGAAACTTTCACTGCAAATAAAAGTGTAACACTCTTTACATACTATTATACAAAGTATTTTAAAATGTCATAATATGAAACACACTATGTATCAGAAAGAAAATGCAAACCTACCTCAAGATGTCAGTGGGAGCTTTCTTTACATAAGAAGGGGAAATAGCAGTGTGTGCCAAACAAATCGGTACCCTAAGTCGTATGTGTTCAGTAATTGTGATCTGACTTCCTGTATTTGACACGGTATGAGACACATGCTAAGGAAGCTGGCAGCACACATCACTTTTCCTTCTCATTATTTCAGCACTCCTGATGCGGCCCCTAAGTCGCATGTGTTCAGTAATTGTGATCTGACTTCCTGTATTTGACACGGTATGAGACACATGCTAAGGAAGCTGGCAGCACACATCACTTTTCCTTCTCATTATTTCAGCACTCCTGATGCGGCAAGTGGAACAGCTGCATCTCCCAGTCCACTCAACTACTGGATAATTATCTTCTAGACATTTACAGGCTACTTGTGGATTTTTTTTAAGGTGCGTGGGTATCACACATGGAGGCGTGAAGAACAACAAATCACCACAGTTCACGATACCTTAGCTACACGAGTAAATCCCCACATAAAAACATTACTTAATATGGAAGTGAATGATTGCATGGATGGAAAGTTCTGCAGACAGTTTGGCTTTTTGATAGCAAATAATAAAAATACTCAAGTGAAGACGGGGCCAAGACAACTGAAGTCTTATTTGCGGAAGGGGCAACTAAAACACATTCTTCACAGCATGTCTATGAAAAGCCAATTGGCTGATGATTGTTATGCATAAAGGAGAACATTAATGGGCCAGTAGATGATTTTAATTCATGCTTCCTGATATGTAGTTACGCAATCACTGTCTCGTACTTGCAATCTCAACTAAACAAACCTGTTGAAAGATTTCCTATGGGAAAACAACACACACAGCTAAAATACGTTTTACTCAGGGTACTTTGGTCACCAGACTGTCATCTAGAAAAGCCCTGGTTGTGAAAAAAAGGCTGCTGGAATACCATCTAGTGCATTAAAAAAGTTTGTAACACTAATCGGAGTGGTTCTCAGATGTTTTGCTACCTTTTCTGAAATGTACATCTTAGAAAGTACAGCTTTTGGAATCATCTCCTGTGCCACTTTATTTAACACTAGTAGGGCACTTCAGAGTTCCTTTCCTTCAACTATGGTCTTTACAATCTAGATGCTGCTTCTAGAGGAAAACATTAAACAGTAAGAGATGAGTTTTCTATACTAAGCAGATGGCATTAGCACGGTCTTTCAGCCTTTGCTTTGATGTTTAATACTTATGTTTCCAAGAAACAGTTTTATATACGTTCAACCAGATAAGCCTGAACCCTGAAAAGGCAGACAAGAAAAAGAAAATGTTGCTTTTCTTCGTTTCCCTGCTATGGGTATGGACCATGGTCCACTCAGTATCAGCACCTGTGAAAAGTACTGACAGATCAAGTGGGATCTCTCTGCTCATTTCACAACTTTGACACCTTGTGGCATAGTACAGAAGATTCTGCATTTTTTGAGGTGGAGATACAGGCCTTCTATAAGGATCTTCAGTCAGACTGTACCTCAGTCAAGCAACTACAATAAAGCATATACATAAGTGTCGCTCCATATTCCGCAATTAGATTATGTACACACATTGTATCCTTTCATTTTGTGAAGGGTATTTACAGTATTTCCCACCTGCTCTGCTATTTGAAGGAATATACGATTACCTTAGCTTTGAGATATGTCTTGCAATGAATAATATGCACATCTTTATTGGTTTAATGAGCCTAGAAACAACCACTATCAGAGGTGTGGCTGTATCTGACATCAGTTCAGCGATATTTCCGCCTTTTCATACACATCACATTTCCTGAAAGACAAATCTCTGAAAGCAACACCCCAGGGTTGTACTGACTTTGGTATAGCCTCATGCCCTACAAACTTGCTTCTAAGTTAGCAGGAATTAATGCAGCCGGGAACATTTGCTTTGTGTCTGTCTCCTATTCAGACAGTTCTCTATGTGCATAACCTTACATGTTATTGTCCATTTGAAACTCATATTTCTGAGTCCCACGATATCTGCTATATAAGTATATAAATCAATTTCCTGCAGGGTGGAGTTGTTTGCATAAATGCCAAACTTTTAGCTTAATGCTCAGACTTCCTCCTTTACTGAGTACTATAGACCAACAACTTCCTCTTTAAAATGTTCTGACAATTTTAGGTGGTCTTTTTTTCTTGGCAAAGCTCTAAAGCCAGGAATTTTAATTCAGATAAATCACCTCTCAGACCATCTGGCTGCTTCCTATATAGTCAGCATTTCAGGAAAAGTAAATGCCTCGTACAAGAGAAGCCAACATCCCCATCAGTCCTGCAGCTTTGCATTTTTGTCTCTCAAACTGATTACAGAGACAGTTTGTTTCAGGTGTGATAAGAACATCTGTATTCTCTGCATATTTTGAGATATATTTTGCAAACAGATTACGTCCCTTAGTCCTCTAGTTCATGGTATATTTCTGATCCTGTCCACACAAGGGATTTCTTGACTCATGGATTAATTATAATTTCTCAGCATATTAAGGTTTCAACATGCTGATCTATGCTGTTCTAGGTAAAAAAAAAATCTTCTAATTTAGTGGCTACACCATTCAGCTCAAATTATTATATGCAAATCAGATTTTAGCTTATGTACTTCAAATTATTATGCTAGCAACAACCTGCACCTAATCATCTTCCATACCAGATTAAGGGTGAGCTTATTTCTTCGGTGGACTGCTGTAATGTATGTATTTTTCCAGCTTGGTCTAGAAATAGGTGACTTATCTCAAATTAGAAAAAAAATAGTAACACAAGTCTATTCTCGATACATAAATTCTGCTGTAGAAGCTTTTACTTTTTTAATGGTCAAATTGTTGCAATACTTGCAGTGCAGTACAGTACAGCAATTCTATAAAAATAACATCTATACTCTTGCCAGCCTAGTGGCATAAAGGGATAAAGCCCTGACTATGACCCAGGCAACCTGAGTTTGATTAGATGCTCAGGCACCTGGTGAAGCTAGCAGGAAGGATGGACATACCTATCCTAGTTGCTGGGTGCATGCTGATGTCTCTACTGGAGCTCTGAGAGGAGATGTTATGCTAATGGACAGGAAGATGAGTGATGGATGAGTGACACTTTTCGGCCATGTAACCTGGACTGGAACACTAAAGGTAGAGGTGTGTCTATATTCATTAAGGATATCCACACCTCCAGGCTAGTTGCTCAGCATAATGCATCCGAGGTTATCCAAGTGCAACTAACTCTGGGCAAAACTGCAATCCAAATTGTAGCTTGCTACGGATTCCCCACCATGGCCCAGGATTCCCACTCCTCTTTTTTTGATGTACTGGAAAATATTAGGGTACAACCTAACACCCTAATAATGGGCTATTTCAACTACCCCACCATTAACTGGGAAAACTACTCATGTACCAACTCCTTCGCTCAACGCTTTCTGGAATTCATAAACTCCAATGCCCTGGATCTACTTATCCACACCCCCACCAGGGGCAACAATATCCTAGATCTAGTCATTACCAACATGAGTGACCGGTGTTCCACACCTGAAGTCAACGCCTCATTGGTCCGATCTGACCATAAGCTAATCACCCTAGATATTCACATCCTGCCCCCACCCCCCCATTAAGGAAACCACTGTAAAAAATTACTCCAAAGCCAACTTCATGCTTCTTAAGACAGAAGTGGTGAACTTCATGACACCCATGCAGATGGGCAACACAGTTATGACTACTGAATCCTGCACAATTGCACTTTATAAGCACTTACACGAGTGCATGGATCGTGCTATCCCAAACAGAAAGTACAGTTTTGTATCTACCATAAATGTAGATGTTCGAGTGTATACACTGCTGCAATATTTACACTAGGGTTATCCTGCCGTCAGGCAGTTCCCCGGTCGGCCTGAGTTCCAAAGTCTTGGTCCGGTGTCGGTTGCTGTCGCCTCCTCCCTGATGTCAGTGCGACAGGGGTATATAAGATGCAGCCAACGCCATTTTCTTCAGTTTTTCTTGCCCCAGATGTCAGGTATCTCTAAATAGGTAGGCAATTCCAATTGCTAATAAAACATACATAAGAAAAGCAAAAAACAACTTACAGCTACCAGCAAATACTCCCTATAGGTAGTAAAGGGTAGAAGACATAGGTACGTACCAGCCAGTAAGAGGGGAAGGAGGGAGGGTAGCCTGGACTGCAGCAGTGTATACACTTGAACATCTACATTTATGCTAGGTACAAAACTGTACTATGTTCATCGTGTTACACTGCTGCAGTCATTACACTTGGGTAGAATCCCAAAGCTGAGGTAGGGTGGCTGGTCCTATAAGGCATTAGGGGTGGCTATATGGCCCTGCAGTGACGAAGCCAGCTCTGGATTTAGAGTATAGAGGCAGATGGTAATGCTTGGTGAAGATATGTACAGAACTCCCAAGTTGCTGCTTCCAAAATATCCTTGGTAGGTACTCCCCTGAGGTAGGCAGTTGAAGTGGCTGTTGCCCTGGTGGAGTGAGATCTAATGCTGCTAGGCACAGGTTTTCCATTGTATGTGTAGCAGAAACGTATACAATGTCCTAACCATTTTGAGATAGTCTGTTTTGAAATGGCTTTTCTCTGTGCTCATGCAGCATATGCTACTAATAATTGCTCAGATTTTCTGAAAGCTTTGGTTTTGCCCAAGTAGAAGCGTAACTGCCTGTGAATGTCCAAAGAATGCAGTAGTCTCTCCCCTTTATTCTGTGGTTTAGGATAAAAAGTTGGCAGGTGAATAGTTTGGTTTAGAGCCACACTGGATACCACCTTTGGCATAAACGTAGGGTTAGTTCTTAAAGACACCCTGTCCTGGTGGAAAATGAGGAAAGGTTCCACTACCATTAGTGCCTGTAATTCTGAAACTCTTCGTGCTGATGTTATTGCCAGGAGCAGAGCAGTTTTCCAAGAGATATATTTTAATTCTGCTGTGTTAGCTGGCTCAAAAGGAGGTAAGGTTAATTTTTCCAAAACAAAGTTGAGATCCCAAGTTGGAGTAGGTGCTCTACGGAGCGGTCTTGTTTTTAGCCCCTCTAAGGTACTGTTTTAACAAAGGATTAGAGAAAATTGGTGGATCTGTGTTGTAATGAGCAGAGATGGCAGAGGCGTGGGTCTTGATGGATGAGAAGGAGAGGCCTTTGTCCAGCATCTCAGTTAAGTATTGTAGTATCTGAGGAATGTTTGGGACAAGAGGGTCAAGGCTGTGAGCTTGGTTCCAGGCACAGAATCTCTTCCATTTATCCGAATAGGCTTTCCTGGTACTAGGCCTTCTGGCCTCCAGAATGACATCCACAACAGCTTTGGAGAGAGGCATTGCTTGCTTGACTAAGGAATTTTCCATGCAGCTAGGTTTAAGGTCCTTAGCTGGCTGTGTAGTATTTGATTGTTGTGCTGCGTCAGCAGATGTGGGATTTGAGGCAAAATCCAGGGTGGCTCTTGTGCTAAGCTCCTTAAGATTGGGTACCAGTGCTGGCGTGGCCAGTCTGGTGCAATCAAGATCATCTTTGGCTTTTCTTGCCTGGCTTTTATGAGTACCTTTGGCAGGAGAGGTAGTGGTGGGAAAGCGTATACCTGCAGGTTCTCCCAGCTGAATGAGAGGGCATCCACTTTCCATGCTTGTGGATGGTAACTCCTTGTGCAGAATTTTTGTAGCTGGCAGTTTATTGGGGATGCAAACAGATCTATGTCCAGGCTCCACCATTTCTGTGTTATCATTCTGAATATTTGTGGATTCAATTCCCATTCTTGGGGAAACATGATGTTTCTGCTCAAGTCGTCTGCCAGTGTGTTTTTCTCTCCTGGCAGGAATTGTGCTTGCAGATGAACTTGAAGGTTTATAGCTGTGTTCCACAAGGTCATGGATTGTCTGCATAGGGGGTAGGAGTGAGTGCCCCCTTGCTTGTTTATGTACCACATAACTGTGGTGTTGTCTGTCTTTAGCAGTAGTTGTCCTGGATGCAGCAGGTCCTTGAAAGCTATAAGGGCATTTTGTACAACTAGCATCCACGTGCCCTGAATACATCTGCCTGCCATGTGTGCTCCCCAGGCGTAATCCGATGCATCTGTTGACAGTGTTTGCCTGGCTGTGGGTTGTGTAAAAGGCTGCCCCTTGTTGAGGTGACAAGCTTGAGCCCACCATTGAAACTCCTGTTGAAGGCAAGGGATTAGTGGTATAACTGTTTCCAAACTTTTTGATCGGTTAATGACACCACCTAATTGAAGGTGTTGAGACGGTTCTATGATGGTGCCATTAATGGATCGGGGAAAAGGAGGAGGGATTGAAAAGAAATACGTATATTAGGGGTTAGGAGATAGTAAGAAGGGAAGAATAGAGGCAACTTGTTTTTAGTTAGTTTAGTCAGATTTTATGAAGTTTTTTGAGTTTCTGGAGAAGGCAAAACATTGGGTGGTTGTTTGAGTTTTCTGGGAGAAGAGATCTGCAGATGGAAGGAGAGATGGTGGAGAGATAAGGATGCAAGTAAGACAGATAGTGGAGTGAAGATCGCTGTTTGGGGAGACTATAAGAAGGGACCAAGTGATGTATTCTGCATATTTTAGGGAGACTAGATTTAGTGTCTTCATAGATTGGACCGCCATTGGCCAGCTTGATAGGGTTGTCAAACCGCACATAAGTAGGAGGTTGTCCGTATGCAGGGTTTGGTGAGGCAGGTGTACTTAGGTACTATGGTGAAGATGGAGTTCAACTTTTGATAGATTTGGCGGCTTTTGCGGATTTACTGAATTTGTGTTGGAGGATTTTATGTACTGAATCAATAAAGGAGAGGAAGGCAAGGTAAAGGGGGGAATGGAATGTCTGACGTGGTTAGTGGTAGTGTTGGTTTGTAGGGTGGTATGAAGGTGAGATTTTATGATGGTAGATGAAAAGATTTAGATTATTGGGAGTTTAGTAAGCTGGTGTAGGAGCTCATGATGGTTGGATTATGAAGTGGTATGGCAGTGGAGAATGATGTATGGGATGTATCCAAATTTGGGGGGAGGGGAGTGTGTAAGTGGATCTATGGATCGGCCTGATGATGTAACAAATGTTGTAGCAAGAGGCTAATTGGAGGTTTTCGCTGCTGGAGGGTGCTGGGGAGAGTGGACGAGACGTAAGAGTTTGCTATAGGGTTTTTGTTAGGTAGAGGTATACGAGGCCAGCATGGTAGAACAGGTGGTAGGTCATTGGGAAGATTTCTTGAGGGTTGAAGAAGGATTGTGGGGAATGTAATGGAAGGGGGATTGGCCAGGGAAAAATGGTTGGAGGTGGCTATGCTTTTTGAATTGTAGAGTTTTGAGTTGGTTTGGTATTGTCAGTTTTTAAATGGAACAGGTTGAGGTTTCAGAATCAGTATGGAACTTGTTGATCTAGAACAGTTGCCTGTTTTTACATGACAGAATGTGATAGGAGGTGCTCTTAATGTCAATTTGAGTGGAGAATAGGAGTTGAAAGTTGAGAAAATAGGGGACTGGTTTTGATTGCTCGTCAGGGGTCCATTTTATTTTCGCTGAGTTTGTTTTTTAATTTTGTTTTTCTTTCTTTTGCCAGTTTCTTTATCGGTCCTTGGATTCTCATTGCGTCATGGATGAATAAAAATGCTGTAGTCTGGTTGCAGGTGACACACTCACTCTAGGGGGTAGTTATGGGGAGAGGTATTTACAGCATTTTAGTTTTTAGTTGAAGTAGGAATAGTTGATTTTTTTTGTTGAATCTAGTCTCCAATTAAGGGGTTGAGTTGTAATGTTTCTAACAATGTTTGTAGTTTGTGTGTTCTAATAACCGTGTTTGGGTGATCGCTTAGAAGTACCGCGTGGGCAATTAGTGGATTGGTAGAATCCAGCCACTTGGTGAGTCTATTGTAGTGAGTAGAGTCCTTGGTCAGTGAGGCCTATTTGGGAGAAGCCATGAAGCTTGATCGGGTGGGGGTCTGTTCCTTTGAGCAGAGGAATTTCCATTTCTTTTGATCAGGTAGTATAATGGTTTCTTGAGGGTAGCTTCAATGCTAAACCAACTTAGAGAGCTCAAGGTTTTAATTGAGGGTCCTGAGGGGAATGGAGGTTATTACAATTGGATACAATTTTTAAAGTTTTTTGATGAGATTAAATAAGTTTGATAGTAGATTAGAGATCTGGGTGTTGTTCCTATGAGGTCTTAAGTCTCCTGAATGTTTCTAGGATGTTAAGTCTGTTTTGGTGATGTATTTTGTTCCCCCATCCTTATGCTATTAATGTTAGAATTTGGTTCATATTTTCTTATGGGCCTGTGCCAAGTTTTCTAGAGGGATGTGAGTCAGAACAATGTTTCTGAGCAAGTGTAATACATTTATGTGCTTCTAGCTTGGTATTTAGTTATTGAAGGAGGGAGGTAGAGACTTTGGGGTGGTATCGGGGGATGTGATGGAGCCTGTGTAGAGAGAGGGTGGGCCTGAGATGGGGGAGTCGGCATGGATGTTGGTAGCTGAATTAGGGTTAGGTGGGTGAATTGACTTAAATTTTATAATTTGTTTTCTTAGATTTAAGTTGGATGATCTGGTATTTGATGGGTGATTAATTGGCGAATAATCTGGAGAGGAGCTTTAGGGGAGGAGGAGAGACCTATAAGCATATAGATAAGAGGTGTTGTGTGGGCTTAAGTTGGAGGGGCCTTACAGTATTTGGTTCCCTTGTGAGTCCAGAAAAGTAAATAAGTGGATAAGAGAACGTGATAGAGGTGAAGGATAGTGCTGAATCTATTATGAAAGAGATGAAGAGAGAGTAAGTTGGGGTGTGAAAGTGAGGGGTAGTTAGTGGTAGGGATGGCTGAAAATAGAGGAGGGAGGAGTTGTGAAAAGATAGGTGGATGGTGCTGAATGGAGGGGAGGTGGAATAATGAATGGAGGGAGGATGGGTAATGCAGAGAGGGGCGGGTTGGCAGTGGGGGGAGGTGGTGGGGCTGCGCAGCTGCTCTGGGGGACGCTTGAGTGAGAGGTAGATGCCAATCTCCCCAGGTGTCTTGAGGCGGTGCAGGAGGATACTGTCAGCTGGGGAGGTAGCAAGGGCAGGAATAGGTCCTTTCCTTTATTCTCTGCATCTGAGAGGATTATCTGTGTTTCAAGCCCACAGACTTTCAGTTATCTAGAGGGTAACTTAATACTACTACCCAAAACGCCTTTTTTCCCAGGGAGATCTTTTTAGTTAAGGCCTTTGCATGTACAAGAGGATCAGGGCAGTTTTTCGTTATCCCGCCAGAACTTAACCTAGGAGCATGTTATGGTTAGGTGGGGGGGGGGTGCCTTGTTGGTTTTTTTCAAGGGGAGATCAGAGTTTTTGGTTGTGCAATTCAGGGGATCAGGGCAGATTGGATTCGGCCAGAACCTGGGAGCCTAGGGAGCTTTAGTTGGGTGGGGAGGGGGGGTGGGTTTGCTGGCTTGGAGTTTTTCAGAGATCAGAGTTTTAGTTTGAGTGGCATTCGCATCAGGTGGGCAGGTTCATCTCGGATGCCACTCGAACAGCATTGTTTCTGTGATGTAGGTTGGCGGGTGGTGGGCCCAAAACGCCTTTTTTTTTTTGGAGATCAGAGTTTTGGTTTTGCATTCAGCATTCAGATCAGGTAGG
Organism: Protopterus annectens; assembly: GCF_019279795.1. Taxonomy (NCBI): domain Eukaryota; kingdom Metazoa; phylum Chordata; order Ceratodontiformes; family Protopteridae; genus Protopterus; species Protopterus annectens. The sequence continues at coordinate 1,404,914,620 of NC_056733.1, forward strand.
GTCCATCCCAGCGCCCAGAACCCTAGGCCACACGTGATGTTAGTTTGGTGGGAGGGGGTGCCTTTGGGAAAGAACCTTTGACAGTGTTGAGACCATACATTCTTTAGGTACCATTGTAGTTTCCTCATATGCAGTCTGGCATATGGAATTAGTAGTATGCAGGATGCCATGTAACCCAAGGTCTGCAGAATTTTTCTTGCAGGGAGTTGGGTCTTTGTTGTCATCAATTGAAAGTATTGAGTCAGTTGTCCTTGTCTGGCGGGAGATAAGCCATCTGGGCCATTGTGTTCAAGCTGGCACCCAGGAATATAATCTCTTGTGAGGGTACTAGTTTTGATTTCTTTTCATTTACTGTGTACCCCAGGCAACTTAACTTTTTTTACAAAACGCCAGATGCTTCAGAAGAATGTCCTTGCTCTTTGCTTGAATCAGGCAGTTGTCCAGGTACTGATAAATTTTAATTCCTTTCTGTCTGCAAAATGCAATTACTGGTGCCAGGCACTTTGTGAAGACCCTGGGCGCAGTAGATAAGCCAAAGGGCAGTGCAGAGAATTGGTAGTGCATTGAACCAGCTATGAATCTTCTGCATGTATGTATCCTCTATGTTATGTATCTTCTGCAGTTTTGTCTGATAGGGACATGCAGGTATACCTCCTTGAGGTCCAAAGTCACGAGCCAAGCTTTCTTGCCCAGCATGGGAAGAAGCTGCTGTAGTGTCAACATTTTGAATTTCAGAACATCCAGGTAAGTGTTTAGAGATGAAAGATCCAGAATGGGCCTCCAGGCTTTGTCCTTTCTGGGTACCAGAAAGAGTCTCGAGTAAAATCCTTGTCCTTGCTCCTGTGATGGTACTTTTTGAATAGCTCTCATACCCATGAGTGCTGTAATTTGTTTTTGAGCCTCTGCCCATTGATTTGGTGGCAGATTTGGCATTCCTTTTAACCTTGGCAGAGTGTGAAAGTGGAACCTGTAACCTTGAAATACAATGTGGAGAACCCATTTGTCTTTGGTGATCATTTGCCACTTGTGGTAGAAGAGTGCCAGTTTTCCTCCCAAGGGGGCTGCCAAGAGGGATTTGTTTGGCAGCTGTAGTGGGAAGTCATTGGAGCTGTTTTTTATATGGTTGGGGCCTGTCTTCCCCTTCTTTCTGGCCTGATGCAACCCATTATCGAGGCCTGTAAGGACCTTGCGTTTGACCTCTACCTCTTGGACATCGGTATCTTCCACTTTGAGGTCTGTCTGTAATTGGAAAGGACCAATTCTTAGTTGGCCAGTTTCTGCTAAATCTAGGAGGCTGAACCTGTAAGAAATCCTTCACCGTTGCATAGATTTTGCCTTATCCTCCATTTTCTTTAATACCTCTTCTGCCTTAACTCCAAATAACACATCCTGCTGCAAAGGTGCATCCAATAATTTTGCTTTAACATGATCTGGTAATGTATGTTCTTTTAACCATGCATGTCTTCTAATGACAGAGCCTGTAACTGCTGCTCTGCAGGAGGCCTCTAGAGAATCAAAACCACATTGCAAAGTATGCTTTCCCACTTGTTCAGCTGCATGCAATAAATCCTGCATTTCTTTAAAATTAGGAGGATCTGATTCTGGAAGCATTTTTTTTTTTGATTTAACCGAGACAGTAAAAATTGCTGATATTTTAGCATGTGAAACTGGCAATATAAGGCTCTCATTGCTAAAGTTGCAGAAGTATATACTTTCTTTCCCCATCTGTCTAATGCTCTGGAATCTCTGTCAGAGGGAACTGGATTCTTAGCTGATGAGGCCTTAACTCCTTTGGGTCCCTGAGAAATAGTTTCAGGGTCAGCTACAGAGCTTTTATACAGAAATTTATGTGAGTCAGGGACTCTGTAGTATCTGTCAGGTTTAACGGGCTGGAGGTAAGGAATCAGGATTTAAGCTGGATTCAGTATACACATCATCCACAATATCTAACACTGACGGGGTCTGTGTTGAGGTAATAAAAGGAAGTCTCTGAGCCTTTTCTTGGATTCTGAGTAATCCTGGCCTTCCCAGTGGAAATGCTCCCTCATGGTATGTAGAGTTTCCTCAAAGGAGTAGTCATCAGGCGGTGAGGCTGATGGAATTGATTCCTCAGCATCAGAATCCTCATAAGGGGGTAAAGAGTATCCTAGGTCTGAGGATGAATCAGAAGAGATGGACACCTGGTCGGATGAGTCATAGTCTGCATCCTGTCTAGGCCTTTTATCAGGAGGGGGATGGGACCCCCTGATCCGAGTGATTAAGTCTTTGGCCATTTTGAGCATTTGTTTCTTTGGCATGGAGGCCTGTCCTGGAGAATGCTGTATTTGTTTCTTTGATTTTAAAGGAGGCTTAGACTTAGCTGAGAGTTTAATGCTTAACTGAGTAGGTCTGAAGACACCCTCTGAAGCTGTGGGTTGCTCAGCTACTCCGGATCCCTCTGAAAGGTTAGTCTCGGTAGGCTGAATACCTTGTGCGTCCGAAGGCCCACCCATCTCCACGTGAGAGTCAGAGGCGGCCTGTGGTTCTACAGAAGTGGTCGTCAGGGGCTGCGTATGCGCCTCGCTGAAAACAGGAGAACCGGCGACTGGCCTAGAAGGGGCTTTGTCGTCAGTTTTGGGCCTCGGATGCCTATCCTTGTCTTTGCGCTTTTTGTGTATTCTGGTCGTCGGAAGATCCGGCGGCATGGTATAATTGAATTTTCTACCAAAATAATGTCGGGCAAAATCAAACTGACGTTTAATAGTGTGCTTGTTAAACCTAGCACAAAACCAACAACCAGTGACGTCGTGGTCTAGGCCTGGGCATGGGATACAATAGGAATGGAAATCCTTATGAGGTATTTGCTTCCCACAAGAAATACAGTTATTAACTTTTACTGACATTGGTCTGAGGCAAGAAAAAGTTTCCCCAACGGGGTACTTACTTTGTAGAAGACTTCGGTTCTGTATTCAGAATGAAAATCTCAGGAGAAGGTAGACTGGCACTTGCAAACTGCTTTTGCTTCGGGCACTACGCGGCAAGAAAGACGGAAGAAAATGGCGTTGGCTGCATCTTATATACCCCTGTTGCACTGACGTCAGGGAGGAGGCGACAGCAACCGACGCCGGACCAAGACTTTGGAACTCAGGCTGACTGGGGAACCGCCTGACGGCAGGATAACCCTAGTGTAATGACTGCAGCAGTGCAACACGATGAACATCCAAGATGCAATCCTCCAAAAAGGGAAGCCAATCTGGTGGTCCCCTGCTATAAACAAACTGTACAACAGAAGGAAGAAACTGCTGCAATAGAGAGTAAAATCCCATGAGGGGAGGAGCTCCCTGGTTAGCCTCAGTAAGAAGTTGCGATCCCTCATAAAATTCTCCAAAGCTAATTACGAAAACAAAATAGCCACAGATTCTAAAGACAACCACAAAGCATTCTACAGCTATGTCAAGAATCTCAATGACAACACTCAGATCTGCACTGAGTTACAGCACAATGGCACTAAATATACAGACCCAAGTGACATTGCCAACATCCTGGTTCAGTGCTAAGTTTACCCCCCTCTCAACCCCTAAAGGGCCCATCTCTATACCGGAAGAATGCAAAGTTCCTGTAATCATGGCTGCACAGGTAAAAACACGTCATCACAAAAGGTTTCTCATCCAGGAAAAAAGAGGTCATTGTTCCCCTCTACTCGTCACTCATTAGACCCATTATAAAATACAGCGCCCCTTTTGGTATGTACCTCACAACTGGAAATGCCGGAGAAATACCTCACAAAGAGGATTACCTGACTCAAAAAGATGCCCTATGCAGACCGTCTCAAAAAACTCCAGCTTTACTCCGTCACATATCGTCTACTCAGAGGCAATCTCTGCCTAATATACAAACCTATGTCAAACCCAGAGCTGTCGGACATGCTCCACTTAAAGAAATCCCAATCCCTCCGAGCTACATGCTCTAGGGACCTAACCTTGTCTCCACAATAAACAGAACATGCTGGAGGTATAGATTCCTGTCCCAGAGACTTCCCATACTCTGGAGCAAACTACCTATCAAATAAAGCTACTCATTAGCACTCTTCAAGTAAAATCTTGATGACTGGATGGGAGACAGGAAATTCACCCCGGGGATCACTTCTGTGGCTCTGATCGACAGAGGCACAGGAAAATAATTTTCTTGGGTGGCGAAAGCCTGGGTACCTTTTTGTCTAGGCCTATATAGGCCCTAGGGCCAATAGCCTAGTACCTACCTATGAACCATAAAGTGCTGTCACTGCTGGTATGTTATTCTGGTCATAAATGAAGCATTCTTTTTAGTAACTATTTTCTTAGGTATTCCTACTCTGTAAAATATTTTAAACCCAAACTCCTTAGACATTTTGCATAGCCTTACAAAAGGGGATAGGCTCAGCGTACTTATTAGTTGTACAGTCTAAAATAATACTGCAACCATGCAACCGGGACTTCTAAGATGGCTGTTGGTTAGATCCCTTGCAATGTGAAATAAATGTACCTGTGAAAAAAAACATCAAAGCTATTCAACTGGATAAAATTTAGTTACAGGGAAGTAAATAGTGTGGGAAGAAAAAGCCAGGGAATTATTATGGCTAGGCTTGTATAGGGTCTAGGGCCGATAGCCTAGTACCAACCTATGAACCTACTGTCTTGCAATTACACTGACTGGATGACAGCAAAGATGAAATTTGGAGGAATTAACAGAATATCATCCAGAAAAGGACAATATTTAAACTCTACCCAAGAAAACTCTTGCAGTTCAAGTTTCAGCTTCAGTACAGGATGTGGCCTCCAGTAATTTAGAGGAAAAAAATCAACTGCATTCAGAGGTGTTTAAAATAAGAAAAAACACTGAAGGAATATATATATATATATATATATATATATATATATATATATATATATATATATATATATTCCAATACAAAGGGATGGAAAAATAAAATAAGCTTTAACTAGCTACTTAAATGAGCTGATAAAACTGCAAAAATCAATGGATGAAATGATCAGAAGGCAGACCATGAGGCTTCTGAAGAAGAGTTATAGAAGTAACAGACTGCATTAATTTTATAAAAGTTCAAATACTGAACCTCTGAGTTTGGAAGAGTTGGAAGATAGAAGTGGTGGTGATGAAACAGCCACCACAACACTGCGAACCAAAAATCCTACTCCATAAAAATTCAGAAGATCCTGTCCATTCTTCCAGGTACAGCTGCCATGACACTGGGCTCTTTCCATGCCTTCCTGGGAGACAGAAACCATCATTTAATCTGCAGGGGGTGATTCACCCAAGAAGGTATGGGAAGGGATATGAATGAAGGCTCCCTGCAGTACCTTCTCAGAAGACAAGGGAGTACTGGTCATTCCACATTATTCAGTGTCATCTGTAAAATTTCCCCAAACTAGAGGTCATCAGGAAGTAGACTCCATCGCATCTTCACCATCCTTGACTGACAGCCTAGACTCCAGGAGTGAGTTACATGTGCATCCTGTTGCACAACCTCTTGCCTTGACTCCTCTGTAGGGGAATCTAGCAGGGAAGACAATGAAGAGGCAGACTCATACTAAGGCATCCTAATATTCATATCACTTTGGACGGTGCAGTGGTAGCATTGTCGCCTCACAGCAAGAGGTTCTCTGTTTCGATTCTCGGCTGGGGTGCCTTCTGTGTGGAGTCTGTATGTCCTCCCTGCGTTTGTGTGGGTTTCCGCCGGGTGCTCTGGTTTCCTCCCACATTACAAAGACATGCATCTGGAGCATTTCTCCCCAGGCCTCCGCTGAAAACTGTCTTCGTTCCAAGTCAGACTTTCCCGGTTAACAAATGATAAATAAATAAACAAAAATAAAATAATATTGCCCCAGCCTAGATCTCAGATTCTCTGTCCAAGTGGTATGAAACTTGTGACTGTACAGATGATGGTCTAGGTTGGTCTAGAGACAAGTCCAACAGAGAAAAAGGCATTGGTGGCAAACCTATGCTGTGAAGGCTGCAACATCAACAGCAAGGATGTCAACTATTACCATTGTACAAGAACAAAGGGGACATTCACAAATGAGATACAGAGGTATCCAACTCCTGTCACACTACATGAAAGTTCTGGAGTGGTTGACTGATAAAGGAATACACACAGTAGTAGAAAGGCAGATGAGAGATGAGCAGTTCAGATTCAGATCAGGATGCAGTACAACCAACCCAATGCTTGCAGTGAATTAGAAAGTTGAGAAGATGATAAAGATGAGGAAAGAATCCAACGGGGCATTCCTAGACGTGGGAGAAAGCATATGACAAGGTTAAAGGAAGCTGATATGGGCAGTCCTGCAATGTTTAAAAGCCCAGAACATTGGTAGAATTAGTGCAGGCTACGTACAAGGACCCAATGACACAAGTATGAACAGTGTTTGGACTCCAAGAAGGTTTCCCAGTGGGAGTAGGTGTGTGTGAATCAGGGTTCAGCTCTGAGTCCAGTGCTGTGGTGATGGAAAACTGTGAACAGATTAGCAAATAGGTCAATGAGACAGATCAACAAAGCTACTGCATCCAAACGATAACACATTATTGTCATTCTCTGAACAAGATCTTCAGTTTTGCATTCTATTCCCCTGTCATTTCCTGAAGACACACAGGAGAAAATTACCTATAGATAAGAGAGTGTTGTAAAGGCAGCATATGGGGGAATCAGAAGAAGTTGAAAATTGAGATAGAAAGGAAAACAGTGGAACAGGTTAACAGCTTCAGGGGTGGCTGATGTGAAGGGAAGTCTGAATGAGGATGTCAAAGCTAGAAATAGAGGGGCTGCAGCCAACTGGCACAGAGTGTCAAGGGTAGCATGTGAAAGAAGAATGCCAAAGAAGTTTAAAAATCAAGGTATACAAAACAGTGGTGTAACCAGAACCAGTTACTACCATATAAACCTGGGCAGTGAAGGTAAAGCAGTTGAGGAAGCTAGAGGTGATGGACATGAAATGCCAGCAATTGCAAAATGCACTAAAACAAGTAGAAATGGACATGATCAGTAAATAATCATATAATGCACTGAATCATCCAAAACAAGAGAGAAAAAATATACAAAACTGTGTGAAAATGAGGAAAATAGAGTTACATTTTATCTCCTATGAGACAGACATACGTACAGAAAATCTGGAGACAATAGTGATTTGCAAGGTGTTGTTCATAAGGGGAGGAGATGAAGCCTGGAAAAGTTTTTTCTCTGCGCAGGGCAGACTTAAAAGCTGGCATTTCCATCCTGTGGGTTAAATAGTTTGAACCTGTCCATGATGGATCTCTTTACCCATTACAGCTGAGTGACGTCCCCAGGTGCTTCTGCAGTTACATCTTGCTGATGTGTCTGTCAAATATTGCTTGTTCATATTTGCATCAATAATTCCAAAACCATACAACATACAAAGTATTGCTAGATTTAATCTTAAAGCTTACACAATGGCAAATACAAGTGTATTAATATTTGACCTCAGTCTACTGCAAGTAAAGAAATATTAACTTATTTTCTATAGTATTTGTTTATATTGTCATAAATGTAATGTCTTTCTAAATATCTGAATGACTACCTTCTATAGAGAGTATCCTCACCAGCAACTTCACAGTGTGGTTTGAACGTTGTACAGCTACAGAAAGGAAAAAGGAAGACATTACAGAGAGTAGTAAAGGTTGCAGAGACGATAATGAGTACCACTCTTCCATCGATACAACAACTTTACTCACAAGAAGCATCAGAAGGGCCACCAAAATAATACAAGACACCAAGGACTGTTTAAGAAACTGGCATCGGGTAGAAGATATCGCAGCATCCGCTGCAGTACTACCAGATTCAACAACAGTTTCTATCAGACAGTGGACAGACTTCTGAACTTGGGCCTAAGTCCCACAGAACTGAACATTAAGTCAGTTTTTTTCTTTTTTTGTTCACAAATACCTGTAGTCTGTTGTATACTATATACCACACAAATTCCAAGTAAGTGCAATATTTACTTATATTATCTCTATCAAGTGAAATATTAGACAGACAACGTAGGCAATGTGCAATCTGTAATGTGCTTTTTATTTAAATAGGGCAGTTATTATAACTTAGGGGAGGGTATACTTATTCTGTATTCAAGTGTTGGAATTTTTTCTGATCTTTTGCACGGGTACTAGGAGTAAACTGTATATCTTAGTTATGTTCATTCTTTTACTTGTGTGTGTTGTTTTACTTTCTGTTTGTAATCTCTAGAAGGAGCTGGTGCACAAAAATTTTGTCTGGTCTACATGCATGTGGTCCTAAATGACAATAAAGTTTTCTTTGAATGAAACAGCAAAGAAGAAACTGCTTAGCCTCATACGAAAGCTCTCAGGTGGTTGAATAAACTGCTGCTGACAGTATGTGTGTAACTGGAGTGATTGCTGAAATATTTTGAGTTGTTATCCAAAATATTATAAACATAATTGTAATTATGTTTACTGACACTTATAAAATCCAGTTTATGTCCTAGAATATACAGATTACAGAATACTACCACTATAAAATAGTTGTGTTGGAAGATCTTGACATTTGGGCTTCTTTACTCCCCTCCTTAAAATGGAGAACCATTTGGGCTTCTTTACTCCCCTCCTTAAAATGGAGAACATCGATATTTGTGCTATAACAGAGACCTGGTTCAAGGCAGCAGAAAGCACCCCTGCACTACCAGGCTATAACTCTTTCCACACCTTTCTGCCCCAGAACTTGGACCGAAACTCCAAAGGCGGTGGTATTTCCATATTCATACAGAATGCGCACACCTCCAGACTGGTAGCCCAACATAATACATCAGAGATACTTCAAGTGCAGCTAACATTGGGTAAGACAGCGATTCAGGTCATAGCCTGCTATAGGCCCCCAACCATGTCCCAAGACTCACACTCCACATTCCTAAGCACCCTGGAGAATATTAGGGTTCAGCCTAACACTCTCATACTAGGCGACTTCAACTACGCCTCCATTAACTGGGAAAGCTACTCATGTACCAATACACTTGCCCAGCGTTTCCTGGAGTACATTAATTCTAATGCTCTGGACCAGCTCATTCTTACCCCCACAACATCCTTGACCTGGTCATTGCATGGTCTCAAGCAAGTAAGTGTTCAATTCAAAAAGTGTTAAAATGTGTTTCTAATTATGTGCAGTATTAGTCTGTCTACCTGCATGTCCGTGATGTAATAGCTAGGTGTTACATAAATGTCTGTGAAAATAGTCGATATGTTGTCTGCACATCGAGTCTGTAGAGACGGAATTTCATTTAGTTTTTGCATTTGTGTGATTTCTGAATGACAATAAAGTTTACTTTGACTTTACAAACATGGGTGACCGTTGCTCCACACCAATAGTCAGCTCCTCCCTGGTAAGATCCGACCACAAACTAATCACCTTGGAAATTCACACCCACCAACCCCAAAAAGGTAACCACCATGAAAAACTTCTCCAAAGCCAACTTTGGGCTCCTAAAAACAGAGGTGGCCAACTTCACGGCACCCATGCAAATGGACAGTAGTTGCATGACTGGCGAATCATACACCAATGCACTGTATGCACACGTACACAAATGGATGGATCTCGCCATACCCAATAGAACCAAGACACTCTCCTCCAAACAAAGGAAGACAATCTGATGGTCCCCTGCCATAAACAAACTCTACAACAGAAGGAGGAAACTGATGCAGAATAAGGTGAAGTCCCAAGACTTCCTTATCAGCCTCAACAAAAAGTTGAGATCCCTCATCAAATCCTCTAAAGCTAGCTATGAAAACAGAATTGCAGCAGATAGTAAAGACAACCACAAGGCCTTCTATAGTTATGCAAAGAATCTCCACGGCAATACCCATATTTGCTCTGAGCACAATGGTATCTCCTATACTGAGCCAACAGATAATGCCAATACACTTGCCGACAGCTTTACCCCTCTCCCCCATCCCAAAGGACCGATCACAATACCAGTAGATTGCCAGGCACCCAGTATTACTGCTGCACAGGTTAAAACAGCACTGTCCAAGGCCAAGAATACAGCTTCTATGGGACCTGACAATATCCCTAGCTGTGTTCTACATGGATCTATATTATATATTCGAAGTTTCAAAATTTCGAATCTCATACGTTCGACAACATATGAGCAAAACTTGAAACCTCGAATATACAATAAAAAAGTTAAAAAAAATTACCTTAATGCTCTGAGCAGGACCTCCCCCATATCCCTCCTACTTAAATATACCAACTCCGAGACCGCACTTCAGTGCAGAAATGGGAAATTTTCCCATTCTGGGCAAACGGAGCTGTTGCCTTTCACCTTCGAACTTTTCAAAGTTCAATCATATGGTGTTGACCATATGACATTCGAACTTTGAAACGTTCGGCAATTTAATAGGGACCCATTCTACATGAACTATAGAGTGAACTGGCACCTCACCTGTGTGCCCTGTTTAATCACAGCCTCACTTTGTCCCTACCAAATGGTGCACTGCTACAGTCATCCCTCTCCACAAAGGAGGAGCGACTATAGACCCTGGGAACTATCTCTCCATTCGCCTGACAAGTCTGATATGCAAAGCTATGGAACGCATCATCATGGACCTAATGAACAAGGATATAGGGAATCTCCAAACTCTGGACCCCACACAGTTTGGCTTAGTGAAGGGTAGATCATGCCTGCTCAACTTGGTCGACTTCTTTGAGTCAGTCAGCAGAGCTGTGGATGAAGGCAAGGTGGTTTATACAGCCAACCTTGATCTGGCCAAGGCCTTTGATACCATTCCTCACTCAGGAATCATAGAAAAACTCACTAAGCTAGGCATCAACCCCTATATCACTAGGTGGCTTGCAAACTGGCTCACAGATAGAACCCACAGTGTGAAAGTAGCTGACTCCAAGTCAGCCAGCCAACTAGTCATGAGTGGAGTCCCACAGGGTTCAGTCCTAGGTCATCTCCTGTTTGGTACCTACTTCTCTGAAGTCCAGGCCAACACAAAGGGACTCTGGCTGACAAAATTCGCAGACGATTGCAAGTTGGGAGCTATTATTAACTCCCCAAGTATGTTGACATCCTACAGAATGGCCTCACTGAGTCCAACGACTGGTGTCAGAACCATGGCCTTAAGCTCAATGCCAAAAAATGTGTCATCCCCTTTGGGAAAAAAACGGTTCCCATGAATTACTACACTGAAGGTAGTCCACCGAACACAGAAGGCGTTATAAGAGATTTGGGAGCACAGGTTGACAGCAACCTCTCTTTTGATCACCACATTGCCACCATGGTCAGAAAGTCTTTCTATGTGGTACATCTTATTACTAAGGGTTTTGCATCCAGGAAGAAAGAGGTCATTGTCTCCCTCTACTCTTCCCTCTTTAGGCCAATCATCGAGTGCAATGCCCCATTTGGCATGTACCTCACTAGACACCTGCAACAACTGGAGAGGCTGCAAAAGTACCTTACAAAGAAGGACAGACTCAAAAAAACTCCAACTATTCTCTGTCTCATATAGCCTACTTAAAGGCGATCTCTGCTTGACTTACAAAGCCATGTCTGACCCAGCTCTGTTAAAAATGCTACATCTAAAGAAATCGCAATTCCTCTGCACCACATGCTCCGGAGACCTCAACCTCATTACCACAATCAACAGAATGTACTGGAGGGACACATTCATAACCCACAGACTGCCCATGCTATGGAACAGACTTTCCATACATGTCAAGTAGAGCACCTCGCTGACCATCTTCAAGAGAAATCTTGATGAGTGGATGGGAAATAGAAAATTCACCCTGGGGATAACGCCAGTGGCTCTATGCGACAGAGGCACTGGGAAATAAGGTCAGGTGGCCCGATGCCAGGGTAATCCTATGGTTAGGCTTGTATAGGCTCCAGGGCCATTAGCCTAGTACACACCTATGAACTCATGGACCCTATGGCTCCAGAGAGAGATGATCATCCATTTGTAATTTGAGGGCATATTTTGATTCTATCATGAAACTTAGCTCAGCCCACTGGAAGTTACAGTGCAAACTTTCAGAGCTCCATTGGAGGGAATGAGTTAAGGCACAACTCAAATTATTTTGCATTAAATTAATGGTTCATACAAAAACTGTCCCCTTTTGCACTGTTGGTACACCCTTGGTGCTGTTGCATATAAATAAAGGGAGTATGGAAATTGCTTGCCTTAAAAAACATTACACTGGGGAGGACTTTCAGCAAATTATGTTTCTATCCAATGGGCTTACAATGAGAGATCACAAATCCCACCAAATCTTGAAGTTATCACACTTGTTATTCTTCTACAAAGTATATGATGTCATTCTTTAGTAACCCTATGAATCATGATGAATTTTTCAGAAAAAGGGAAGAAGAGTACATTTAAATTAATGCAATCCATGCCTTACTAATCTTGTACTTCTGGAAAAAAACAGATATTTTACATTAATTTATAAAACAGTATATTTAATAAGCAGCATTAACAAAATAAATTCAAAGTATGCATATTTTCTAAGTGTATTAACATCTTTCAAGGTGAGTGGTAGAAGGCAACAGTGGAACTTCTGGAGCAATAAGTGTCTTTACCTGGGAAGTCTAATGTCAGAAAATGTCTGGGCAGTGCTGTGCAGCCAATACAACCTACTCTCCAAAATGCTGGAGATAAACATATCCAATACATCAGCTCGTTAACTCAGATATGACTTTTTATCACATACTTATATAGATCTAAAATAAGAACACAGGCATACAAAAGTTTAGTTTCAATAGATTTCCAGGATTAAAAGTACTATTTTGGAAGGCTATTAGGACAGCCTGGTATTAAGAACACTTGTTAATAGATCCTTTCAATTCCTTAATTCAAAAAAAGAAAATTATAAAATGAGGTGTCAATATTTTCCGAAAATATTTCTTTTTTCCATAACCTTCAAAGTGAAATTATAACAGACAAAAGGACTATGGAAGCAGACATTACAAAAGGCTCATAAAGCAGAAGCAAACTGTCAAAGACAGATGAGTGAAATTAATCAAGATGCTAGACATAATGAAAACAGCAAATATATTTTTAATGTATCAGCTGACATATGAGGGGACCCTCCCCCTTGATGGGTAATACTACTGGGCTCATCCTCTCCATAACTGCAGGAATTTCTCTTGAAAGACCGCTTAGTGGGGTGCATAACTGCACAATACCAGTGCATGTCATGATGTCACCTGCTGATTACTTAAAGCACTCCTAGTCCCTGTGCCAGTCAGTTCACTCCCCACCATCAGCAAACATAGTTCTTGCACGTCAAGAAATACCAATAAAGCTACATCACTAACTTAGAAGAAACTCCACCAGTCAAGGCTGGATACAGGGGTCTTTCAAGCACAGGCGGTACAATGCTGAAGTGTTTGCGATCCACCAGTGAGGGCCCCCCCCCCCCAAAAAAAAATAACCACTATCAAGAATATACATGACATCTTAAACTGTGGGTCTTCTCTGATGGTTCCTTTGACTGGGATGAAGCCCAAACTGTAAAGCACCAAAATAGAATGAGCTTGAGGACAACCAATAGATCAAGTTCAGTAATCAGTGTCCAGAAATAAAATAACATTAAGAGAAGCCCAACTCATAGAGTTCTCAGTCAAGATAATGACTGGTGAGGTTATGAACCAATGACAAAATGACCACTGCAAAGACATCTGCTAGGAAGATATTCTTGAAACAAGCACTGCAAGAAGCCAACCCTCCGGTGGGGAAAGATATCCTTAGACGTTCATTCTGATATTTCTAGATATTAAGAGTATCACAGAAATTCATAAGTATAAAAGTTTCTGAGAAGTAACTGCCATAAGGGTAGAGATGACTGCAGCCTGGGAACAGTTCTGATCTTTATTACTCTTGGAAGGAAAAGCCTTTGAGTCATCAGACTCCCCGCTGGATCCTCAGGATCCATCAGGGTGCAGGAAGTCCCCCCCCTCCTCTCTTTAAGCTTCAGCAGTAGATCAAGCTCACATGTCAGGGGTTGAACATGCAATGACTGGGTTACTAGCTGTCAGGTGAAAAGGGTTGAACACTTGGGAGCATGTCTGTCAAATGGAGCACCGTCAATGGGAGGCCAGCATCAGGCTCAGTACTTGTATCAATCAAAATCAGAGACCCAATAAACATTCTTTTCCATGAGCCTGGGTTGGGAGAACTGGAGAGAAGATCTTTCAACTCCAGGTAACACCAACATCCTGCCAAATGACTGAAAGGCCACTCCTCAGGTTCAAGCCAGACACGTATTTCTAGGCAGTTTAACTGGACACGAGTAGTATCTAAACCCCAGAATACAGTAAGGCAGGGGTGCAGCTCCTCCAGGCCCCTCACCATCCTACAAAGAAGTAGATAGATTGCATATTGAGCCCTCTGCAATGACCAGATCGTCAAACCAAACAATAGGAAGGCATATTCAAAAAATGGAATTACCTGAAAGGAGGCCTTCATCCTCCATCTGTCAGGATTTCTGACAGTGCTCTGGTAAAATCTGGGATCCTTTTGTCAATCTCTGTTCAAGGAGCCTTCAACTGCTGACATCCTCCATGTAAAAAAAAAAAAAAAAAAAAAAAAAAAAAAGGAAGACCAGCAGTCCACCCCCCACCTCAATATTTTTGTGAATGACCAAGCTGATTCTTTGGAAGATCCTTCATGTCAAGGTTTTCTTTTCCAATGCAGCAGAGACAGTGATAGTGGTGGTCTTGCATGACCACAAAAAGACTTGCAAGGTTTTGCTTTAGGTATTACATGTGGGAACTTTTTACCAATGGAAGGCAGAACTGGTCCCCAAATGATAAAACAGAAAAGAACTGGTAGGCACAGGGGCCTGGTCTGTTCTTCTAGTGACATGTGTGACCACCTCCAAGTATGAGAACATTACCTGAAAATTTCCAGACAGGAAAGGAAGAGACAATGTAGACAGATGTAGTCCATCAAGAAGGATGTCTAATGTTAGGATCCTATGACATCCTGGCTATGGATACAGCTAGCCTGTTACATTCACTTTGACCTTGAAAATAAACTCGAAAAGTACTGCAGAATGCCAAGGCTAATACATCCATATAACATGTCCACCTGCTTTCAAACAATGTGTAATATGAACACAAGAACAAAAACTGATAAAATGAATAGCTTGACAAAAGGTACACTGTACACCTGATATGCTTTTGAAATTAAAATGATTTTTACCTAGATGACAAATCTATTTCATTTATTGAATTCTGGTTTTATTTTTTTTTTTACTCAATATCTACATTGTGACTTACACACAGCCCCCATGTTAGATTACATTGCAATACCTAATATGCTAAAAAGACCAGCTTATTTCTCTGCTTTCTCATCTCTTCCTCATCATCAAGTTCAAGGCAATATCTGGTTGTACACTGGACGTACACCTATGGGCTATTACTGGAGTCAGTTTTGAAAAGTGGTAGATCAGCACTACAGAATTAGCTACTTTAATGAATAATGTAAAGAAATGAGAAAGGTGTCTCAACATTAACCTTTAACTTAAGACAAATAAAAATGCTGACTACAAGGAATCATAAACCACACTTTTGTTACAGAAATCTAACATGAACAAGACTTTTAAATATAACTTAAAAGTACAGGCCCAGTACTGTGTGTGGAAAAAGATTAACGCTACAAGGTTTCATCGCAGTGAATACAATTAATATAAGGTAAAGCATTCAGCTATTTGTCTGGGAAGCAGCGGAAATATGGAGCAAATGAAAACTGAAATGCTAGTCTAGTAACTAAATATCAGTGGTTACACACCCTTCTCTAATATTACACTGTACAATGCAGAATTATAAAGGGTATACATTCTGGGAAAAGTAGAAAGAAATGTTCATTGGAAAAGTATAATTACGTGACCTTTACTTTCACAAAACAATCTTTACCATACTTTGTGAAATTAGACATGAAAACAGTTTTAAAAACTTCTGTAATGAATGATTAATTAAGAGTAAAAAAAAAACCCTAAAAAAATAATGATTTTAAATTGCTGTGTAGAACTGAGCCATACTAAAAGAAGAAACATCTATTCCAGTATCCTTAATGCAGAACTAACATTCTTTGCACTTCCAACATGTTAAATCACATTGGAATACTGATTAAGAATGAAAAACAGAAATCATAGACAGCAGAAATAAGTGCTACGCTGAAAACTTAAAACCTTTAGAGGCAGACGTAAGTTATTTGTAACAGTTTTCATTGAAAGAACTACCTAGTGGTATGAAATGTCTCTGCAAAGATAGACGAGTACACAACTGGAACTCTATTTCATACAACTAAGAAGTTAGGAAACGTAAACAGGGAGGCAGCCTTCATAATGCAGGTGTTCAATAAAATGTTTTTCAGTGCCAACACTACCTACTGTATGCAAGAACATTTATAAGTGGCAGTGTGCAGATCCCTGTCAAGGTATAACATTTTGGTTATGAACGCAAAAGTGGCAGCTGCAATATTTGTGAAATAATAACATCCATGTCAAAATACTAAAAACTGTGAAAGGTTATTATAAAGCTATGTTCAAATCAACACAAGTTTGTAACTTTGATTACTTTCAAATTTTCTGTCCAGATTTTAAATATATCTTTTTATGATCCTATGTCGTACACAAAAATATTAACATACTGTTGCATACATTCTGAAGGAGAAATTGCACACTGACCACAACACATTCTTTTGGGTAAAAGTAGTTTATGGTCTGAAATGCCAACTGCTTATCAAACGATACAAATAAATAGCTGTGCTGTAAGCTGAATGATGTTCAAAATTACTAGTTCTGAGGCTTAATTTGTCAAATTAGCCATAGCACCATAACACTGGCAGACTGTAATACTTTCACTCTAAACTTGCCACTACCCTACATCTAAGATGAGAGACTACCTCCTAGAATACAGACAGAAAATTTCTAAATGCCACCCAGAAGGTAAATGCTTATGCTGGAAGACAAATACTTGACAAAACTATATATTCAAAAACAAAAACCAATAGTAAACGGAGCCCGAAATCCAAAACCTGTTTATTATTACTGAATGAAGTGCTTTTCGTTGTTGCTAATGCGGCAACTTCATCAGATTCAATTAATTAAACACATTCAAATGTTTAAATAACGAAAATACAGTCATGTGACCACTATCAGCTGACAGACTATATGTATCGAGACACTTTTTAAAGCAATAAATACATCTGGATACAAATTTTAAAAACCAAATTGTCAGCTAAAAAAACTCTCACATCCTCCTTTTAAAACAGAGACAAATAATGACAAAATCCACTTTAAAAAACATAGTCTAATGAAATGGTCACACACAAACTGTGTGTAAAAACGTTCTTAAATCTATCCACAATGTTAGTTTAAATAAATTCACTTTATTTATAGAATTGCGTCAGATGCCATTGCCTATCACATATCAATCTTGATTAACAGAACTATAACTGAAGCTACCATCCCCTCTATTTGGAAAATCTCATATATCATCCCTCTTCATAAAGGAGGCACCTCCACGGAAACATCCAACTACAGACCCATAGCAATATTGTCTCCAATAGCTAAATTATGGAACGGTGTGTTCACAAACAACTCCTACACTGCCTCACCCTTAACAGTCTTTTGTCTAATTCCCAACATGGTTTTCGCCCCCATCATAGTACATCCACTGCCCTCCTCTCCTTTGTTGACTCAGTCAATAACAACCGTAATAATAAATTAATATCTTCTGCTCTCTTTCTTGACCTATCGAAAGCCTTCGACATGGTCAATCACCAGCTCCTGCTCCACACCCTGGAAACCCTACATCTCGACAACCTAGCTCTAAGTTGGTTCAATGCTTACCTCTCTGGTAGGCAACAAGCTGTCCAGTGGCAAAACAGGCTATCTGACCTGCTCCCTAACACCATTGGCGTTCCTCAGGGCTCTATACTTGGTCCCCTTCTATTCTCCGTCTTCATAAATGATCTTCACTCAGTCATCATTCACCAAAGCCACCTGCATCCAATATGCAGATGACTCCACCCTGATCTGCTCTGATGTCTCTCTCCCGAAACTCCAAGCAAATATCCAACACTGTTTTGCTATAGTTGAAAAATGGTTCTCTGAATTGAAACTCATACTTAATCCAACAAAAACCAAGTTGCTACTATTTTTCCCCTCTGTATCTACTCCCCTCGGAAAACAACCTCCAATTGCTAACAATATGACCTTCCATGTGGAATCCACCAATGGCACCATCATAGAGCCTGTCTCCAACACCAAACTATTAGGTGTCACTATCGACCACAAGCTTAAATTTGATATGCACATTAGCCAAACCATTAAGTCTGTAAACAAGAAACTCGGCTCTATGTACAGAATAAAGAACTTTTTAACCCCTCATGCCAAACTAACCATTGCTCGCACTCATCTCCTCTCCACCCTCCTATACGCCTCCCCGGTACTTTCTTTCCTCAATAAGCGAGAGCACAATAAACTCTCTGTTGCCTATAATCACATTGCCAGATTTATAACAGGAACACCTTATCGTACTCACCATTGCATTAACCTAAAGAAACTTGGTTGGTTAGAACTGCCCAATCTTCTCAAACTCAACCAACTTACTGAAGTATTTAAAATAATTAACCAACCGGATAGAACCCCGTCACTGAGCAAAATACTGACCCCCTACTCCAACCTAAACCGCCTTCGATCATCCAATAGTGTTCAGATACTAACCATTAAATCTAATAATTCGGGTGGTGATGCTCTCTATGCCAATTCCATCGGAAGGCCTTGGAATTCCCTTCCAAACAACCTAAGACTTATGACCTCGCTTAATCAATTCAAAAATAATCTCAAAGAATTCCTTAAGTCACACTGGTTATGCCCTTGTCCTAAACCAGACTAAACCCAAAGATCTCATACCACCTTAGTCTCATCCCCATTTCAGAGATTATAATCTCAACCTCTCGGCTTCACAATGTAACCATGTTTTAAGACTATCTACTTATTATGTGAATGTCATTTAATCAGTATGTAAAGCCTGCTGTTTTCTTTCATCTTTATGTTAATGCTATTTCTTCTGTATGTAAATGTATTGTGTCTTCTCTTTTTGTTGGAGCTTTTCTCCCCGGGCCTCTACTGAAAAAGGACATGTATCCAGCTAGACTAGCCCGGTCAACAAATGTAAAATAAAATAAATAATAAATAAAACACAACTGGACAAATTACCCAGCCAGATTTAAATATTGCACCCTATTAATTAATAAAAAAATATAATAATACTATGAACTTTGATTTATCTCATGCCAAAAAAGAAAAAAATCTATTCTAATATAAGTTTTAACTTGGCATAAAATATTTTTCAAGGAAAAATCTAATAGACACCCGTCACTGTATCCAAACGGGTACATGAAAGGTGTCGCACTGAATCATAACATTCATCTAATCAAGCTCTTAAGCTTTAAGAGACAAGAAATATTACAAGCATCATTCAATCCAGGACTTACAAAAGCGTTTAGTCTAACCTGCCATAATAGCTCTCGTTCTTCGAGCATCAGATTTAACGGCCCACCTCTAGGATCCATATACACTTGATCAATAACTTTAAATAAAAAGTTATGATTATGGTAGACAACAAGGTGCCTGACTAGGGGGTTCTCCTCTTTTTTCTTTTCTATGGCATGAGTATGTTCATAAACCCTGTCTCTCAGACTACGTTCGGTTTTCCCGACGTAAAAGGCTGGGCATAACTGGCACCTAGCTATGTACACTATAAATTTAGAATTGCAGTGGAATTTACTCTTCAGTTTATATCTTTTACCGTTAATGTCAAAGCTTTCTCCTATCTCTATATGTCTGCACATCCTACAACAACCACATGTTGTCATTCCAACTTGTTTCGACAAAGGACCAATAGTTTTCTTTTCGAGTAGATTTTTAAGGTTTGCACCCTTCTTAAAAACAAGCTTAGGTAACTGGCCAAGTTTATTTACTAAAGACCTATCAAACGAGATAAATTCCCAATTTTTATATACAATGAGTCGAACCATGTGACTGTCGTTACTAAAGACTGTTGTAAAGCTCATTCTAAATTCATTGTTCCTTCCCTCTATTTGGGGTTGTTCTAACAATAAATACTTATTACTACTAACGACTAAACTGTGAGTCTCATGAAACGTCTCACTTACTACCCTGTTGTTAAGCAGTGGTCTAATCTGGTCAGTCTGTCTCTTATATATAACTTCTACTATTAGGGACTGAACTAGATGGGAAGGGTAACCTCGCTGTTCAAACATACTACCCAACTGTAAGCATTCATTACTGAAATCTGAGTCCAATGTAACCATCCTAGCTGCTCTAGTAAGTTGTCCTGTCAGAATGCTTTTGGTGGAAGGGGTGATTACTTGAAAAGTGAAGGAACGAATTGGAATACGTCTCTTTTCGAAATATTCTAGACACATACTTTTCATTTAACGTGTCCTTCACTAATTTGCAATCCAAGTAATCAATACAACTTAGTGGAGTTTAAATAAGAAATGAAATGTTGGGTTTGTTGTTCATTGCCTTTATACATAACGAAAATATCGTCTAAAAATCTTGTGTAAAACATGAGATTCACCCTGTGTTAGAAATTTTTGAAAATAAATTAATTTTCCCAAAATGCCATCACCAAACTGGCAAAACTGGCTCCACAGGGTGATCCCATGGCTACTCCACATTTCTGTAAGTAAAACTCGTTGTTAAACATAAAAAAAATGTTAGTTAAAATAATATCTAACAAAATTTCAACAGAATGATTTTCCTGCAATGGGGCGTTTTTGGATTTCATCCTGAAGCTGACCCATTCAATTCCCTCCATATGTGGGATTGATGTATAAAGATCTTTAACATCAATAGTTATAAGCTGTTATCTTTGTCAAACTTCAAGTTGTTGATTTTATCCAAAAACGACCAAGAGTCTTTACAGACCTGTGGTTCTGACGATATATATATTTTTTTAGAATCAAATCTACTACCTTAGCACAAGGGTATGTACTAGACCCTCTTCCATCAATGAGTGGTCTCATTGGTGGATCAATCAAGTCCTTATGGACTTTAGGAATGCCAAAAAGTACAGGAGTTTTAAGCCAAGGAAGTGTAATATAATTATGTGTCAGTATCGATTATTAACTCAATGAAAAGGTCACTAAAATAACTCTTAATACGACTGTGCGCGTAATTCACTTCATTTAGTGAAGCCTTAGAATATGCTTCACTGTTCAACAGAGAGAACATTCTATTGTTATAGTCAAAGTAATCAAAGATGGTTACCCCCCTCCCTTATCGGGTTTTACCACCCTGACAGGTGATGATCTTAATAAATTCAACAATTCCTTTTCTTGTGGAGTAATATTAGATCCCATATCAACTCCACCAATTTTGTGTTCTTTCATGAGATGTCGAAAGTCAAGTTCACATACCTGCTCAAAAGTTCTTAAAGTTTGATGTAAGGGGGGATTAAAAGTACTCGGGACTCTTAAACCTTTGTTGGAATTAGTGATATTTCCAAACAGAACCATTAAGTTCAATTTTCTAACAAATAATTTAAGGTCAAACACAAGGTTCTCTAACCTAGAAGGTTTACTAGGAACAAAGGTGTTGCTTTGCTAGTAAATCAATGAGCACTGGATCAATGTTCAAAGATGAACAGTTAAAAATTTTAAAGTCCCCAGTTGAATTTGAAAGTACTTCCACCTTTGGAATATTCTCTTCGCCTATCTCCTGAACCTGTTGTTGCGTTTGGTCCTTTGGTTCTTTTGGTTATGGTTGAAGTTCTTCTTCGGGATCGCACCTGTGTTCTTGACTTCCCGAAAATTTTGGTTAGCACTGTTTCTACCATTGCCATTATTTGTTACCAAAGATGTGTTAATATTTGTTCACTACTTCTCACATGGCTATCGTTTCCAGCCACAACTACAGAATCAAAACTGTCCAAATTGCTGAGATCAGTACCAACACTGGTCGTTTGTGGAGTTGGTAAATTGACTCGTAAGGCAGTTGCTAATTGTACACTGGACGGTTTAGGATAAGCAGTACCAGTGTCATATGCATGTCTGTCCCTTTTGATTTTCTTGACCTTGTTTGATTTGAGTCTCTCTAACAGTTGGTCGATGCTAAAAAAAACATCTTTCATAATCAAATTTATACCTCAGAAAATCAATATCTGAAGTAATTTCTGTGTTCAAAACAGAAACCTCATTAGTCAGGGACTCAATATACACATCATAGTGTTTTATCATCAAGTTCATTAAGTCAAAACCCTGTTTATCAAATAAAGTCATTAATTCAAGATGGAATGGTGAGTCGGCCACTAGACCAGTAGGGTGTTGGTGGAATCGTAAACCCTTAGGTACAATGTGTTGGTCCAAACAAGAATTGAAATATGTGACTTCTAACTGAAGTTTTTTCAATTTTAACAGTTTGGTGTCAAAACAGTTTCAGTTTGTAGCTAATTGACTGGAAACTGACCTGTTAGTTGATAGAAGAACTGGCCAGTCGCTCCTGGTTGTAGTCATTCCCAAATGCCAAATTAGAAGTGTTTAAAATCCATTCATTGAAAGCTGGAGCGCCAATAAGCCCTGTTCTCAATTGGGGTTCAGTCCGTTGTTCTGAGCTCTGAAGAGTAGCTGTTGGAACTATTTCAGGAGTTCTTTGCGCTGCCGGAATAGAAGCGCTGGCATAATCAAGTGCATCTGCCGAATGTTGGATGTTGCTGCAATGTGAAGAAGACAAAACCGGTTCCATGATGTTTTGCCCTGATCTAAAAAATAGGGCTCCCATGAGGCTGCACATCCGTAACATTGTGTGGTTGTCTGTCTTGACTGGAACCATGTTGAGAAAGTGTAATATCCACTCTATCCAGTCTGGAGGACAGCAAATCCATACGCTGATTCATGGCAATCAAAAGAGTAGTAAGATTCAATAATTCAGATTGAAATTGTTGAGATGCAAACAGGTTCGGGCTCACGGGACTATTGGAAGTACCAGACACCATAAGAAACAGAGGGAACCAACAAACTAGTGAAATCAAAAACAAAAACCAATAGTAAACGGAGCCCGAAATCCAAAACCTGTTTATTATTACTGAATGAAGCACTTTTCGTTGTCGCTAATGCGGCAACTTCATCAAATTCAATTAATTAAACACATTCAAATGTGTAAATAACTAAAATACGGTCACGTGACCACCATCAGCTGACAGACTATATATATCTAGACACGTTTTAAAGCAACAAATACATCTGGATACAAATTTTAAAAACCAAATTGCCAGCTAAAAAAATTCTCACATCCTCCTTTTAAAACAGAGACAAATAATGACAACACCCACTTGAAAACACACAGTCTAATGAAATAGTCACACACAAACTGTGTGTAAAAACGTTCTTAAACAAATCTTTCCATAATGTTAGTTTAAATAAAACTCAACTGGATTGTCCTCAGCCTATGTGCCCACTGCATGGTGCACCGTAACAGTTATCCCACTTCACAAAGGGGGAGTCACAACAGACCCCGGGAACTACCACCCCATTAGCTTGACGAGCCTGGTCTGCAAGGCCATGGAACGCATCATCATGGAACTCATAAACAAAGACATTGCTAATCTTCAAACTCTGGACACTACCCAATTCGGGTTTGTAAAAGGCAGATCATGTCTCCTAAACCTGACTGACTTCTTTGAAGCAGTCACCAAAGCCATAGATGAGGGTAAGGTAGTTCACACAGCTTATCTAGATCTCGCCAAGGCTTTCAACACCACCCCCCACTCTGGAATTATAGATACGCTCACTAAACTAGGTATAAATCTCTATGTCACAAGATGGGTTGCCAACTGGCTCATGGACAGAACCCATACTGTGAAAGTAGCAGACTCCAAATTCGATTTCAGACCAGTGACAAGTGGAGTACCACAGGGATCAGTCCTGGGTCCTCTCCTGTTTGCTATCTACTTCTCTGAAGTACAGGCTAACACAGAAGGTCTTTGGCTAACAAAGTTTGCAGATGACTACAAACTAGGAGCCATAATCGAAACTCCTAACGATGTGGACATACTACAAAAGGGCCTCAATGAGACAGATGCCTGGTGTCAAAGCCATGGCCTGAAGCTCAATGCCAAAAAGTGTATTGTCATCCCCTTTGGTAAAAACTCTGTACCGATGAAATACCACATAAGTGGTAGTCTACTTAACACCGAAAGTGTGATAAGAGACCTTGGGACACAGGTGGACAGTAGTCTCTCCTTTGATAATCACATTGCCACAGTGGTCAGGAAATCCTTCTACATGACTCACCTCATCACAAAAGGTTTCTCATCCAGAAAAAAAGAGGTCATTGTTCCCCTCTACTCATCACTCATTAGACCCATTATAGAGTACAACGCCCCTTTTGATATGTATCTCACAAGACATCTACAACAACTGGAAAGGCCACAGAAATACCTCACAAAGAGTATTACTGGCCTCAAACAGATGCCCTACGCAGACCGTCTCAAAAAACACCAGCTTTACTCCGTTGCATATCGCCTACTCGGAGGCGATCTCTGCCTAGCATACAAAGCTATGTCAAACCCAGAGCTGTTGGACATGCTCCACTTAAAAAAATCCCAATCCCTCCGAGTTACATGCTCTAGGGACCTAAACCTTGTCATCACAATAAACAGAACATGCTGGAGAGATAGATTCCTGTCCCAGAGACTTCCCATACTCTGGAACTGACTACCTATGTCTAACAGAGCTCCTCATTAGCACTCTTCAAGAAAAATCTTGATGATTGGATGGGAAATAGGAAATTCACCCCAGGGATGACTTCTGTGGCTCTGCTCAACAGGGGCACAGAAAAATAATTTTCTTGGGTGGTGAAAGCCAGGGTACCTTTTTGGCTCGACTTATATAGGCCCTAGGGCTAATAGCCTAGTACCTACCTATGAACAAGAAAAATTCAACAAACAAAAGTGAAATGCTGAAAAAAATGGTATTGAAACAGACTCCAATATGCATAGAACATTAAAGAAAGAAGAATCTCGGATTAAATGTTTGCTAAAGACAAAATTCATGGATTCCAGACTTATTTGAATATTTGGAGAATAGACAGAGACGAATTAACAGATACAGAAGATGTCTTATTAACATTTAATAAATAGTTTCATAATATAAAAACTCAGAGAAATACGTTTAGAACCATTTTTAATTAAAAACATCATTAGGTGTGCACATGAGATACATACGCTGATTCATTACATAGGATGTCCCATGGAGGAATCCTTAAATTATCTTCAAATACTAACTTTATCTGTTGAACAAACATCGTCTTCTTTATAACAGACAGCAGTCTGGATTAATTTGACTCTTAGTTAATATAGGGAAATATTTGTGTAAAACTTTGCTTGTGTATTCTACGTACCTCATGGCACTGCACACAGAATGGCCTCACATGCACAGTCCCAGAATACAAAAAAGAACCAGATGCAAGATTCTCTGCAACCGTTGCCAATATTTGTAGAAAACATTTTGCCAAATAAATTTCAGATGAAATGGCAGACAGGAAAAAAGCAACCAGAAAACACTAACTGTATGGTGAAGCAACAAAAGGAACTGAATGAGGACCTGGGCTTTATTTTGGGATAGTGACAGCATATTTCTCATCTTCAGCAAGTTACCCACAGAACACAACTAAGGACTGATGACTTGGAAAATCACAAACTCCAAGTGAATGGCTTACCAAGGGCAGGGAGGAGAACAGTCTTGTGTTACTCATCAGACAGGAGTTTGTGATATCTCTTAAATTAGGTGATCTCTCTGTTGTAGAGCAAATCACACAGAGGTGCAGAACAAATACTCTATCAACAGTCTTTATTATAATGACAGGAAATTTGTGTTACATAAAGTCCAGGGGAGCTGGGAGACAATTTCTCTTTGGTAGGCACAGTAGTGAAAGCAGCAGGAGCCTATAGCAATACACGTTCCAGCTAATGCAAAGCCTTGGAATCACCTATTTGCAGCACGAAGGACATGGGGATTGACTATCTGCTTTATTCTTCCATTACACTAGTTATTATGCATGCAGGGCAGGATGTGTCTTTTGAGGTGACAGATTCTTGTACACATCAATGACCACACAATAGTACCTGGCAGGGGCTCAAAGATAAAATAAGCCATGAACACAACTGATTAATTGAAGGGGAAAAAGAGTTATATACTTACCATAACTTGGCATCTGTGTTATCCTATGATCCTAGGACCCAACAGTGATGAATAGTGACAGACAATGGATCCAAGCCGGCAACTTGTCAGACAGCTTCTAAGCTCAAGCTCCTCCCACTCCCATAATCCCTTGCTGCCTTCTGACCTCACAGATTGAGTTTGCCCTAGAGCTAGAAAACAGCTAAGGAAGTCCTTAACCACCAGACAAGACATCTCCAATTCCTCTAGATCCCACAGGATGGAGGGAGGGCTAGTGAACAGTGACATAGGATAACACAGATGCCAAGTTATGGTAAGTACTAACTCTATCTGATGTTATCCATGTCACTATTCTTCACTGTGAGGTCAGAGTCCCCAACTACTGTAAAACCCTGGGTGGCCTCATGGAAGGACATGCTGAAGGTCTGTGGAGCTGAAGGAAGCCCTGGTCTTGGAAACTAAGTCGAGCTTAAAATAAGTAACAAAAGTGTGAGGAGTAGACCAAGTGACCACAGCACAAATCTCAGCCAAGGAATGGCGGGCCAAATAAGCAGCTTGTATAGCCACAGATCTCGTGGAATGAGCGCTGCCTGGTCCTGGTCATGACAAGCCTTTTGAAGAATAAACTATGGAAATACATTTCGAAATCCAGTGAGAAACAGTAACCTTGGAAACCACCGAACCCTGTCTGCTAATAGAAAAGGATACAAACAGCTGGTCAGATTTGCGGAAACTCTTGGTCCTGTCCAAGTAAATTGTAGAAGTCTATGAACACCACGTGTGTGCAGTAAATATTCCCCTTTATTGGAGAAATTGGGGAAGAAAACTGGCACCTGAATGGACGGATTCAAATTTGCCTCTATGGCTACTTTAGGCATGAAGGAAGGATTGGTCCAAACAGCCACTCTGTAGATATGAAATATCAAATATGGTGGTTTAAAAGAAAGAGCCTGCAACTCAGACACTCTTCTTGTCGAAGTTACAGCTACCAGAAAGGTGGTCTTCCATGATAGAAATTTCATATTACAAGTTGCAGCAAGCTCGAAGGGACTATGTGTAAGAGATTTCAGCAAAAATGAAAAGTCCCAAGGGGAGAAGGATCTTGGACTGGAGGGCAATGCAGAAAAACACCTTTCAAAAAGGCCTTAACAAAGGCGAGACGAAAAAGTAGGCTCCTCACAAACATGGAAGTTAGAAATAGCCGCCAATTGCAATAATGTCTCTGGCTGGCGATGGAAGCCTGTACTGATTTAGGATTACGGGAAGTGAACAGACCATGCGGTCTGACACAGAATCTGAAAATTTGGGACTGGAAGATTGGGGGGGGGTGAGAAATGAAATCTGGAAGGGGATCTAGTACCCAAGGGGGGTACCTCAGGTGAGACCGTAGGAGGGGAAACCACACCTGCCGAGGCCAAAAGGGGGCAATGAGGATCAAGGTGGCTTTGAGGTGTTCAGCTTTCTGAAGCACTCTGGTAATGAGAGGAACAGGAGGGTAAGCATAAAGGAGACCCAGAGGCCAATCATGAACCAGAGTGTCGCTGGGGGATTCCCCGGTTGGGACAATCAGGGCAAAATACTGGCTGCATCTATGGTTGTGAGGGGAAGCAAACAGATTGCAGCTTGGATAACCCCACTGACAGAAAATCTGTCTCGCCACTGAGGAATTCAGGGACCACTCGCGAGGACTTGGGATGGTCCTGCTGAGTCTGTCTCCTAACACGTTGGACCTCCCCAGGAATGTGAGTTGCAAGAAGAAAGCACCCCAGGGACATTGCCCATTCCCACACCTTCATGGTCTCATGACAAATCAGATAAGAACGTGTGCCCCCTTGCTTGCTGATATACCACACAACTGCCATGTTGTCCATGTGAACTGTAATGGTATCTAGAAGGAGACAGCCCTGAAGGCTTGCAACGTGAGAAGATCTGCTCGCATCTCCAGTACATTTATGTGCAGTTTGGTCTCTACATGGGACTATGTACATCTGAGGTCACAATGGTCCTGAGGGGAGGATGAGAAAATGGTCTACCCACAAAAAGATCAGCAGAATGAATCCACCAAAGGAGATTATGCCTGCACACTGGGGTGAGACAAACTGAGGCAGTAATCAGGTGAGAAAGAGACGACCACTGAACTGCTGCAGTCCACTGCAGCAGTTGGCTAGCAGCACCAAATAGATTGCCACCACAATGGACCCTAAAGCCCTGAGAATGAAGCAGACCTGAGGACGAGACAGATCTAGGAGGCACTGAATATGAGACCTGCTAAGATGAACACGCCTAAGAGGTAACGCTGCAATCTCTGACACAGTGTTCAGCTGAATGTCATGTTTTGAGATGGAATCAGGTTCAATTTTTGAAGATTCACTATGATTCCTAATTCACTATGATTCCTAACTGGTCGAACAGGCAAAGCATGTACTGAGTGGCTGTGACCAGTCGATGCTTGGTGGGAGCTTTGAGGAGCCAATCTTCAAGGTAAGGAAACATCTGAAATCCCTGCAGTCTCAGGTGAGCTGTGATCACTGCCATGCACTTGGTGAACACCTGGTGGGCTGTGGCGAGACCAAAGGGCAAGGTCTTGAACTTTTAAAGATTGGCCCCTATGTGAAAGTGGAGATGTCTCCTGGAGTGCCTATTTTTATATGACCGTACGCATCCTGGAGATCCATGGAGCACATCCATGCTTCCTTATGCAGAAGAGGCGCGATAGACTGGACAGTGAAAATCTAGAGCTTGGACTTCTTGTCAGAGAGATTTAACATGCTTAGGTCCAGAACTGCATGTAGGTTCCCCCGTCCTCTTTAGCACCACAGAGATGCAAGTAAGTTCCAGATTCTCGTTGTCCTGGGGGGACCTCTTGGATGGCTCTCTTCTGAAGAAGTCTGAGTACTTCTTGCTGAGCTAACTCCCTCTGATGGGGTGGTGCATCAGGAAGGCACTTCCTGACTGGAGCAGGTGGCTTGGAAAAGAGACTGCAGTAGCCCTTGAAAATAATGTTTAGCACACAGCGAACTCTTGTAATATTTGCCCAGGCCAAAGGGTGCAGTGACAAATGACCATCAACTGCCTCAAAGGCAGGACAGTTTAGCAGGACATCAGGAGCACTGGGAGGGCTTCTCAGAGAAAGGTACCCTGGAGCCCTGATTTTGCGGACCCCCTCTGCCCCTGGGGTGGCGTCTGCCATTGAACCCTCACCCCTTCCTCTAGAAGAGGGCTTGTCCTGAGCATCTTGGAAGGAAGACTGCGACTTCCAAAACCATAATTTCCTAGTCCCCCGTTGAGTTTTAGAAAAGGACTGCTGAGGGATAGAAAACTTGATTCCCACAGCCAACAAGGTCTTGCCTTCCTGCTCAGTGCGGGTGAGTGTTTCCTTGACTGAAGGACCAAAGAGGATGGATCCATCAATGGGGACATTGGTGAAGGATCCCTTAAAGGACTCTGCAAATGCGCAAATGTGAAGCCAGGTGTGGCACTAAATAGCGATGCCTGTGCCTGCCACTTGACAGGCAACTTCCGCAACATTGGAAATCAGCCTCATTGAGGAATTTGGCAGGGAAGCGAGAGTACATAGGGGACACCTTACTTAGTTCCTGGGCAGGCAACAACTCAGAGAGGGAAGTGGTGAGTTCCTTGACCAAATCCCCCTGGAGTTGGGTGAAATGTGCCAAGTAGTTAAGCGCCGCAGACAGAAGGAAGCTGAGGCAAAGACTCACTTTCCATGTCTGTTGATCATCCGAGACTCTTGGCTACAGGAATGAACAGACGTACTTTGCTCTACCAACTCCTTTATGGTGGCGATAGCTATCACAATCACGACTGGAACACCCTTTGACCAAAACTGCTTGTCAGAAGGAAGACTCAAAAACCTGTTGGAGAGTTTTGGTACCAGCTCTACAGTATCTGGCTCCTTCCATGCTCTTCTGGCAATGAGGTCTATGAGTTTATCAGCAGGGGTGATATCCAGGAGACAGATGGTCTCATCCCGAAAGCCTTCAGGAACACAGACTCCTTGGAGGATGGGGGTAGGGAAGACCATCTACCCTTTAACTTGAGGATTTCTAAGATGTCCCCAAAGGAGACATCCTCGGACGGAGATCTGGGGGACCCATCCCGTTCATTGAGGTCCGTATCCTGGGTGAGAGACTTCCATAGGGGAGTCTAGGTGCCTTTTCTTGCACGATCTCTTCCGAGGCATCTCCTCCTGGGGAGCTCTGGGGAGGAATCGAAAGACAGAGGAAACCCCAAGGGGGTAACTTCCACCTGAAGGCTAGTTCAAGAGGACTGACCAAGAACAGGATGAGAAGAGTCCACTCATGGAGGCTGGGGAGTTTCCTGGAAAGCAGGGGAGGTAACTCCAGTGGAGGAGAATGTCCTCTCTACTACCCGGAAGGCCAAAAGGCTGGACGATGCCCCATCTCCACTCCCGGCAGGCAGGTCCACCTGAGAAGAGGGAACAGAGCAAGCCAGCGCTTCTCGGCCTCCGGACAGTACTGACTCAGAGCTGTCAAGGGCAAAAGCACTAAGGGGAAGGGACTGATCTGAAAACATAGGACCGGAACCCTCGCCCAAGGACTCCAGGGCGACAGATGGAGCCCAGGACTCCATCTGCCCTGGGGGAGGATAAGCAGAAGAAGTCAGGGACCCAGGCAGGGGTGGAGACAGAATGGGCTCTACATGCTCCCGTCTCCTACTCTGTGTGTCCCAGGGCCTGGAAGTCTGAAACCACCTGGATCAGACAAGGAGAAGAAAGCAAAGGGGTAGGAGAAGAGTGCATGGCCAGATGGGTTGGGGAAGCAAGAAGCCCCAACTCAATCTGAGCCTTGAGGAAGGACCTCATCATCCTGTCCATACAGGAGGGGAGCAAGCTCCTGCAGGACATAGAAGAAGTGGAGGACCTAGCTGGGGATGGATACCTGGACACCAGGGACTGTCCATGCCTCTCAGGAGATTGGCTTTTGCATCTGGAAGCAGAAGGGGAATGCCCCAAGCCAGAACCCAAAAGGGAGTCCTCTATAACACTTGGCGGGATCCGACATGGATCCCGGATCCGTCCGCCTCAAATCTGAGGACAATTGAGGTTCTGAGCATTTGGACCCTGCATGACTTGGATCCAAGGGAGTCAGATCCCTGGTAGGTCAGAATCTGGTTAGATCCAAAGGCTCGATCCGGAGGCCTTGGATCCAGGGTTAGTGTCACGAGACCTGTGATCTGAGGTCATCGGATCGGATGCAGCAGAGGCTGAGTCAGACCACAGGAACTGGAATTCAACAGCCAGGTCGTCTTAGAGGAAGATGACCCTGGAAGAGAGGGGGCCTTCCTCTTGTGGTCACATGGTCCAGGCTTATCCAGATACTGGGCCAACAGATTCCCTTTGGACCATTCCCTTCAACAACTTATTTTGGCGCTCGACCAAAGCCCTGGGGTTGAATGCAATGCAAATGTCGCATTCAACCTCCAGGAGGTCGGCGCCTAGACAACAGAGGCACTCTTCACGTGAGTTGGACATGGATATCTTCTGACCACATGAGAAGCACCTTTTAAAAACTACTGGTTTGTCCGACATGGCTACAAAACAAACCAAGCACCAAAAACCAAAGGAAACACCAAAATTGTTAACCGGGAGAGAAGCCAAGATCCACAAAACTGGGAAAGACCACCAACAACACAAAACACAATATCTAATAACAGTTTACCTTTATAATGCCGACTGTACAAAGTCGAACGGCCACATCACCAAAACGTTTCGTGAAAACTTTAAAAATACGAAAAAACCTTGAATGTCATTTCCGACCATGCCACACCTACAAACAAGTGCTAACATGGGTCAAAAAGGGGCAGAGATTTTGTGGTTTGGAACTTCGGCATTCAAGGTTTTGAGAAGTCGCAGTTTAGAGATCGCGGAAACGGGTTTGACATTCCGGCCGTCAACATTTTAAAGGTACACCCTAAAAACTACTTACTACTCCAAAGAAGCAGAGAACAAAAAAGGCGCCAGAAGACTACCACTACTACTGCAATAACAGAAATGGTAGGGAAGGAAGACAACAGACTAATCTTAAACAGTCAAACAAGCTACAGAAACTATCAAACTACAGGAAAGAATAGAATTTAGCCAAAAAGTAAGGAAAATATTAAAGCACTTATCCCCAAGGAGACCCGAGCAAAGCCAATCACGTGTGATGCTGAGTGCGGCAAATGAGATCTGAGGGGTTAGAGGGCAGCAAGGGATTACAGGAGTAGGAGGAGCTCAAGTCTAGAAGCTGCCTGACAAGTTGATGGATCAAATCCGATGTCGGATCCTAGGACCCAGCAGTGAGGAATAGTGACATGGATAATATCAGATCAAGATGTACCATCCATCACATCTCCAATCCCTAAAGAACAAGAAATGAAAGCAGCTGTACCGCAAAAACAAACCACATATCTAGCTTCCTACGTATATACTTCTTCCACCATGGTCTGTGTTTTGCAGCTATCCAAAATACAAACATGTTAGCAGCTCAGATGAACTGGCCGCAGAAGATGACAACATGAGTGCCTTTTCCATACCAGGCACAACTCCAGCCAATACTGTCTATCTAGACTCCTTAATGGATAGGAAAGATGCAATTTTGATTGCTGCAGCAATTAACTTATTGTGTTGCACAGTGTTTTTTATACATTTAGACAGTTTGGGCACATGGTAGATACCATGAAGCTTTGTAAGTTGGCCAGTTGTTATATCCTTTGAAGGATATACCCAATGTAGCTTAGGCTACTGCAGCAGTGATCAATATGAAGAACATTTTGAGACTAAGTGTACTAACTTGATAATCAACCCCCTCCTCACTAGCAAAAATGGATTAAACAATAGACAATCTTTACAAAAAGATGATAAAGTGATCAGCTGATTTTACCACATTTGATAACCTCCTGGGTGGTAGGCATGAAACAAGGTCTCATTTGTGGCAATATTTGCCTCTGGGAAGTTTTTACAAAAAATGCCAACCTCATATTTTTGCAATCTGAAGAAGGATTGCTTTACAGCAGAGTTTCACAAAGGAAGACATCTAGCAGCTCATGCCATTTCCACTAGTGCCAGGATAGTCTTGCAGAGGAATGTAGGCACTTGTGAGAGGTTAAATGATATATGGGAATGGGTACTATGCTAAGGCTTTAGCATTAATGAAAGGGATAGGACTTTAAATGAATGGAGATACTTTTCATATGCTCTACCTCCTAACTTCACCTTTTATAAGCTCATTCATAGGCGCCAATTTTGATCAAGTACAGTTTATCTTCAGTGACCAATATACTGGGTTATGTGGCAGTCTGCCTTAAGGCTCAGAAGTTGAGACATTGTCAGATGTGGTTCTGTGTGCCCTGAGGAGTGTTGCCTTTGTATAATGTTTGGGTGCTTGCTGAGAGCTGTGTAAGTGGGGCTGTTGAGGTAGGAGTAGACTGCATTTAAGAGCCTCAGTACATGTGAGGTTATACGTCTCAGCCATAGTAGGTGCACAGTGTGTGTATTACTGGCAACCTGCTTGGAGGTATCAGTGTCTACATGCAAGAGTTTTGCCATCAAAGACATAGTGTAATTATATCTCTCGCACACTGCATCAGTCTCTTTAGAATAAGATGGTTGTCAGTAAACATGAGACAATCACTATATTGTCTCAGGATATCCATTTTCATCAGGCTGGCTGCAGGGATAGTAGGAAATTGCACATCCATGGTGGTGGGTCCTCTCTTTTGTGATCTATGAGGGGTGGTGCAATCAGGGATTGGAGCTGTTGGGCTGGCAGGACAGGTCTTGGAGTGAATTAAAACAACACTCTTGTGGTAATACTTCTCAGCTGTCAAATTAGCTGCTCTACACACACAGCACAATACTTGAGAAAATAGAAGAGGAAGTTTTATATGGAAAATTACAACCCTAGGTGCCTGGCTCTACACAGGGCACTGCAATTCACTGCTGCACAGCTCAGCACAGGTTATAGGAGATGATTTAGAGAGGAATCCAAATAAAAAAACAGCAATCATGCAACATAAGTGTATACATAAGGCTCAGATCCTGCAGCAATTGACAATTCTGTGAGTGATTCTACAAGACTAAAGTTCCCAGACTAAGTAAAGTGCAAGAAGAAAAAAATGCATTAATAAATGAGGCTCAAATCTTTCAGCAATTCACAACTCTTTCACTACTGTTAGTGATACCACATGACTAAGGTCCCCAAACCAAGTAAAATGCAACACTAAAAATGTAATAGAAATGAATAAATGAGGCTCAGATCCTGCAGCAACTGACAATTCTTCCACTAAGGGAAATACACCCCGGGGATCACTTCTGTGTCTCTGCTCGACAGTGGCACAAGAAAATAACTTTCTTGGGTGGCGTAAGCCAGGGAACCTTGTTGGCTAGGCTTACGCAGGCCCTTGGGCAGATAGCCTAGTGTCTACCTATGAACCTATAATGTAATGGGTACTCAAGTCAAGGTCTCATAGCAAGTTAAAAATGCAAACAGTTCACTTTTACTTAAAACAACAACTCTGAATATCACAGTATGCATTAGTTGAAATGGGATTAAATGAAACAGAGGTTAACACTGGGAGTGCCCTAGCAGTTTGGGCTATCAGTGTCCAGTAGAAACAGCACTAGGAGGGGCTTGCAAACTCTAAATCACAGTAGAGGCGGGCAGCTAAAAAGGCACCAGTTTAAAAGTACCACAAGAATTAGACGTGTGTGGGGAAAAGTCCATAAACCAATGCAGTCAAACAGCAGTTTTAAACTCAGAGCTCTTGTAGCTGCAGAAGGGCGTAGACGAATATCTTAAATTAATAAAAAAGAAGCTGTTTATTAGCTCCTCCCTGCAATTAGCTGGATCTAATTCCTTTTCAATCAAGGAATGCAAAAGAAAGGTTTCCTAACTGACCCTATCCAACAACTTTTAAAACTTCAAGAAAAAAAAAACTTTGCAGTAAAACAACATTTAAAATACCACAAACTGTAACATAAGAATAAAATCAAAAAGTAATGGAAATATCCAAATCTTAAAGGCAGAGAATTCAAAAATCAATACAGTCAAACAGAATTTTAAATTCAGAACTCTTGGAGCCCTGAGTTGGAAGTAGAAATGACAACACTTGTGTTTGGTAATTTAACCTAGACTACTGGCTTGTCGATGGTTACTCTTCTGTCATATGTTTCTTAAAGAATGACGTGGTTATCATTTATGTTTTTATAGTAGTACAACACATTTTATCTGGGATTGTGACGATAGTTTTTTCTTGAATAAAGCTTCGACAAAAATTACAAAAAAAGACAAAGAAACAGATTCTGATAGGATTATAGAAGACATCTATTCAAGAAATCTGCATTTAATCAAAAGAATCAATTTAGACGTAGAAAATGAGATTGTACCGCCTTCATGGAAATATATTTTAGCAAGTCCAGCCTTCATGGAAATATACTTTAGCAAGTCCAGCATTTAAACAAGGAAAAATCCAAACTAATGCTTAGCATATAGACAAATCTTGTTAAAAACACTGACTGTATTTATGAATATTTGACTTAATAAATTAAAGTCAGTACCGCCATTTCTGGTTAATAATTATCAGGCAGGATATCAGAACAACATTAAAACAATAACTTTAAATGATTACGCAACAATTAAATATTTAGTCTATTATTTATCTAAACACAGAAAAGGCTTTTGATTACCTACAATGTATTAAATATATGGTTCTCCAAGTGTTTTGTCAACTTAACAATACAGAAACACCATAGCATAGGTTAAAATACGAGTTTTTCTAGCACAATTAATAAATATTACAAAATGACAAAACAAGGTTGCCACCTTTCATCTTTATTTGCACTAGCAATAAAATCTTTAGAAAATTACATTAGATGATGAAAATTAAAGTTTTTAACATAAGGATGACCAAAGACGTGTTTGCAGATAACATACTATTAACATTAACAGGTATTAAACAATTTGTAGTTGGATTAGATAATACAATAAGAAAAGTGTACAACGATATCTAATCTTACAGTCAATGAAAAAAGTCCAGCGTCTATCACCATACTAATAAATCAGCATGCATGTAATTCTGAAACAGAGAAATATAACTGGGAATGTAAAAGGTACATATTATGTATTTTATTAGACAATTTAAATATAAACACCAATTATTACATTAAAAACAAAGACACACCTTAATATTGGAATAAATTATTTGCATGCAAGAATAGACTGACTATAATTAAAGTATTACTGCTAAAAAGTTATTATTCACACTACATCTCTAGTACTACACAAGAATACAAAATACTTACAAGTAACATTCATAAAGACACTATGTATCTGAATAGATCTTGTACACTTATTTTTCAAATTAGGAAATGGGAAAACTGAGGTATTGAATTCCAGATTTGGAAATCTTATGCTTTAACATCTATTGTTAAAGTAACTTTTACTGGCTTGATGCATTATATTTTGCAAACTGAAAAGAAAGAGTTAAGAATTTTAAAATATTAAGTAAATCTTTAAATATTGTTAACAGAATGTTAATGGTATTGGACAACTGCTTATTCCTCTATACCGGCATGTATAAGTTACATAAATGCAGCATTAAAATGTATACAGTGGATATAAAAAGTTTACACACCCTTGTTAAAATGCAAGGTTTTTGTGATATAAAAAAATTAGACCACAACAAATTATTTAAAAACGTTTCCCACCTTTAATGTGACCTATAACCTGTACAATTCAATTGAAAAACAAACAAATCTGTTAGGGGAAAAAAATATAAAAAATAAAAAACATACAATACACTGGTTGCATAAGTGTGCACATCCTTAAACTAATACTTTGTTGTGTGTGCACACCCTTAAACTAATACTTTGTTGAAGCACCTTTTGATTTAATTATAGCATTCAGTCTTCTTGGGGAGGAGTCCATCAGCATGGCACATGGGCCCCCCAGGCATAATCTGATGAGTCTGTTGTTAAGGTTTGGCTGGCAGGGGGTAGAGTGAAGGCCCATCCCATGTTTTGGTGACATGCCTTTGCCCACCATAGAAACTCCTGTTGTAGGCAGGGAATGAGAGGAATCACTGCTTCCAGACTGTGACAATGTTGACTCCATAAACATTTTAGGTACCATTGAAGTTTCCTCATATGCAGTCTTCCATATGGAGTCAGTAGGATGCAGGATGCCATGAAGCCCAAAGCCTGCAGAATTTGTCTTACAGATAACTGGGTTTTTGCTGCCATCAGTTTGAAGTAAGTAGTCAGTTGCCTTTGCTTGTCTGGCGTGAGGTAAGCCATCTGGGCAGTTGTATTCAAGCTTGCACCCAGGAATGTTATCTTTTGAGAGGGTACCAGTTGTGATTTCTTTTCGTTTATTGTGTACCCTAGGCATGTTAGAAACCTTTTCACAAACGCCAAGTGTTGAAGAAGAATATCCTTGTTCTCTGCGTGAATGAGACAGTTGTCCAAGTAAGGATATATTTGTATACTTCTTTGTCTGCAAAATGCAATTACTGGTGCCAGGCACTTTGTAAAGACCCTGGGTGCAGTAGATAAGCCAAAGGGCAGTGCAGAGAATTGGTAATGCATTAAGTCAGACTTGAATCTGAGGAATGTTCTGCACGATTGCCTTATTGGGACATGCAGGTATGCCTCTTTTAGGTCTAATGTCACCAGCCAAGCATTTTTGCCCGGCATGGGCAGAAGCTGCTGCAAAGTCAGCATTTTGAAATTTGCAATGTCCAGGTATGTGTTCAAAATCGATAAATCCAGCATTGGCTGCCAGGCCTTGTCCTTTCTGGGTACCAAGAACAGTAGAATAAAAACCTTGTCCTTTTTCCTTTTCTGGTACTGGCTGAATGGCCCCCATATCCATGAGGGATGTAACCTGCTTCTGTGCCTCTGCCCATTGACATTTTGGCAGATCTGGCCAACCGTTTGCCATTGGCAGAGTTTGGAAATGGAATCTGTATCCCTGCGATACTATGTTTAGCACCCACTTGTCCTGGGTTATTAACTGCCAATTTTGACCAAAAAGTGCTAATTTTCCCCCTAAGGGTGCTGCCAAAAGATAAGTGCTTGGTGAAGGCAGAGGGAAGTCATTGGGACTGTTTTCTGTAGGTTTGCGCTTTATCTCCTCCAGATTTGAAGGTAGAAGCGCCCCATTGCTTTGACCTGTATGAATCTTGTGCCTGGTATCTGGAACCCTTAGGGTGTCTGGATTTGCCCCTTTGATGCTGGAAAGGGCCAATTTTTTATAGGCCAGTGTCTACTGAATCTTGGTGGCTGCACTTGTAAGAAGTCTTTTACAGTTTGCATAGACTTAGCTTTGTCTTCCATTTTCTTTAAAACCTCTTCTGCCTTAATACCAAACAGAGTATCATGCTGTAAAGGTGCAGCTAGTAATTTATCTTTAACATGATCAGGCAAATTTTGTTCCTTTAGCCAGGCATGCCTCCTAATCACAGATCCAGTAACTGCGGCCCTGCAGGAGGCCTCTAAGGAATCAAAACCATATTGCAAAGTATGCTTTCCAACCTGTTCAGCTGCATGTAATAATTCCTGCAATTCTTTATTTTCTGCACATTCAGAAATCAACATAATTTTCTGTTTCAGCAATCCCATAACATGTTGTTGATACTTGAGCATATGAAACTGGCAGTTTAAGGCCCTAACTGTCAATGTTGCAGATGTATAAACC
The DNA here is from genome assembly GCF_019279795.1 of Protopterus annectens. Classification (NCBI taxonomy): domain Eukaryota; kingdom Metazoa; phylum Chordata; order Ceratodontiformes; family Protopteridae; genus Protopterus; species Protopterus annectens. The sequence goes on from NC_056733.1 coordinate 1,404,953,553, forward strand.
TTTTTTCCCCATCTATCCAGTGCCCTTGAATCTCTGTCAAAGGGGGTAGGATTTTTTGCTGTTGAGGCCATAACTCCCTTTGGACCCTTTGAAATAGTTTCAGGATCAGCAGCAGGGTTTCTAAATAAAAATCTGTGTGAGTCAGGGACCCTGTGATATCTGTCAGGCTTGCTGGGAGCCGGAGGTAAGGAGTCAGGGGTCAAGCTTGACTCTGAAAATACATCATCCACAATGTCTAAAACAGGGGGTATGGCTAAAGGCCTGCGCTGAGGGAGAAGGAAATCCCTGAGCCTCTTTTTTGAGTCTGAGAAATCTTGACTCTCCCAGTGAAAATGCTCCCTCAAAGTATGCAAGGTTTCTCCAAATTAATAATCCTCAGGAGGTGATGCAGATGGTATAGACTCATCTGCATCAGAATTCTCACAGGGAGGTATAGATAATTCCTGATCAGAAGAGGAATCAGAAGAAATAGAAACCTGATCTGAAGATTCATAATCAGTGTCTTGCCTAGGCCTCTTATCTGGAGGGGGATGGGAACCCCTGGTCAAGGTAATAAGGTCTTCAGCCATTTTGATCATCTGTTTTTTAGGCATAGAGGCCTGTGCATGTGGCTCATGCGTTAGATTTTTAGTTTTAGAAGTCGCTTTTGTCTTTGGTTTTGCGGCTGTTGTTTGATATAAAAATGTCGAGGCCTGAATACACCCTCAGAAGCCGGTGCCTGCTCAGTGGCTCCGGACCCATCCGAGGGAGATACATCCGTGGGTCCAATACTTTGAGTATCTCGCGGCATGACGGACTCCACATGGGTGTCGGTAGGAGCCTGCGATTTGAAAGTAGCGGGTATCAGGGGCTGTGACAGCGCCTCACTGAGTACCAGCGAACTGGCGACTGGCTTAGGAAAAGCTTTGTCATCGGTTTTGGACCTCGACTGTCTCTCTCTGTCCTTTTCTTTGCGTTTTTTATGTACTCTGGTAGTTGGATTGCTATCTGACAACTTTTCTGGGTAGTTAAATCCGTTTCCAAAATACTTTGAGGCAAAAATATACCGACGCTTAATAGTGCGTTGGTTAAATCTAACACAAAACCGCCAGCCAGGCACGTTGTGATCAGGGCCTAGGCAAGGAATACAGTATAAATGGAAATCCTTATGATGTATTTGCCACAAGTAATACAGTTATTAATTTTGTCATCGGTATGGAGTAAGAAAAAAGTTTCCCCAATGGGGTACTTAGCTTTAGTGAAGACTTCGGTTCTGAAACTCAAACTCGAATATTTCAGGAGCTGGCCAACCGACACTTGCGAAATGCTTCTGCTTCGGGCACCGCGCAGCAAGAAAGACGAAAGAAAATGGCGTTGGCTGCTTGCTTTATATCCCTGAAGTCATGGAAGAGGAGACAGCAACAGACGCAGGACCCAAGACTTTGGAATTCAGGCAGACTGAGGGCAACCTGCCAGCAGATTACCCGAATGTAATGACTGCAACAGTGAAACATGAAGAACATCTATTATCACAGTCAGAGGACAGTCAACACAAGTTCTATGACACAGACGTAACAGAATTTTAGAACACATTTCAAAATTCACTCAGCCTTTGTGGTCTGATAATTTTAACTTGCTAAAACAATATTGTTTAATGCTGCATTTACCCCCTTGAATTAAAAAATGAATAGTCTCACCTTTGGTGCTTACAAGCTATAGTATAGAAAATTATTCCTAGAAACTGGAAAACGTCTAATATGCCCTCTTTCACGGAATTTGTTAACTACAACTACTGTTTGTGGATATGAAATAAATATTAAGAACTAAAAATAAATCTTATAAGTATCTGTCCAAACATTCATTATTAACAAAAAAAATACAGTGAAAGCACTCTGCGATAATTTGATTATGAATTAAATGATTTAGTACGTCACTCTAGAAGACTACACTAAACTAGGTGAAACACCTTGTACAAGCTGAATCACAGTTGAGTTTATCAGCTGATTATTTGAATTTAAAAATTAACAAAGTATATTCTTTTTATTATGATTATCTTTAAATATCTGTTCAAAAATGGTTTGTTTGCTTGTTTAAAAATTTGAAAGAAGAAATACTTGAGTTTGTTTTCTTTATTTACGGCAGGTAATATTTATGTAAAATGCTATTTCCTATGTTAAAACAATAAACCCTTTTTTTCAGTAGGAGATTTTTGATTTGGTGCTTAGTGACCAAACATTCCCACCAATCAAAGGGGGCCCATTCATTCCAAGAGCTCTAGGGTTTTCACTAGGGGATGAGTGACAGTTCTTGGTGGGTAGATATTATTCAGACAGCAATTTGGATGCTTTGTGGTCTCCATCACCGCAGTAATTGCAGCATTTGAATGGCCTAACTGCACCCCCTGTGTGAAATATTTTGGTTCTAGACACCAATACATGTCTAACCTTCCCATGTCCTGAAACAAAACTGTTTTTTCTCTTACCTTGAATCCACAGGCATGATTTTAGTACAGACGTAAATGGAAACGTGTTCGCTCGGTGAATGTTTCTTGCTCTCGTTTTAAACCGTTACAGAAATGCCGTTTGATTTTTGTTTTCCAGTGCTAGGTTTACTATTTCTGGGCATGCCTCTCCTGGGGGAGGACAAACAGAATCAGCCCGCCACTGATTGGATAGGTCCTCAAAACAGAGGGACTGGGGTGCAAATACTTGACATGGTGGCGTGCATTAGGTTCAACAAGTCATTGATGGGTAGTAATTGTCATAACGGGCGTGTAGGCACATTTTGAGCCTCCACTTCAAACATGCATTTTACATACATTTCTTTTCACCTTGGAACCCCACCACAAAAAAGGAGGTGGGACAAAAATACATACCTAATGCAAAAAGAAAATATTTTAAAACATGTATACAGATGGTGATTAAATTGATTAAAAGTGCATATATAACTTAAAAAGAGAAACAGACCAAGCCAATCATATTTCACAACTTATTATAATGAAAAATACTATGAAAACTATTAATCTAAAAGTAAAACTGGCACCAAAAATATAACTTGACTATATAGCACCTTGAAACACTAACTCCAACCAAAAAAGAAAAATGCAAACCAAAATAATATAAAACAAATGAAGCAAATTGCTCCCATTTATATATATACCCGGCAGCACAGTGCTTCAGCAATTAGCACTGCTGCCTCCAAACACTTGTTTGCATGGTTAGTTCCTGGCTGGAATGCCTTATCTCTGGAGTCTGCACATTTTGTGCGTGTCTATGTAAGTTTTGTTAAATATTTTGATTTCCTCTGCCATCACAAAGACATGCTGTTGGTGAAATGATGGTATTCCAAACTGCTCACTGATCTGAATGCCATGTTTAAATGCATACATGTGAGTGTGTGCGTGTGTGTGTGTGCTCGCGTGAGTGAACTGATTCACTGCCAGTATAGGCACTGGCTACCTATGATACTGAAATGGATACAGTGCAATATTACAGAATGTTGTTGTTTGTCTTTCGGCTTTTCCCGGTTAGGGGTCGCCACAGTGGAACTCCGGTCCGCTAATGATTGGAAGTAGATTTTCACGAACGCCAAGGTGCCAGCTCGACGTTCAACCTTCAACGAAGGCACGCCCATTTACGCATGTCTTTCGAACGCCCACCCAACCGCTGGGAGGACATGCAGACTCCACACAGAAGGCACTCCCCGCACTCAAGCCGAGAATCGAACAGGAGAACCCCTTGCTGTGAGGCAACAACGCTACCACTGCACCACCGTGGATAACGTATGTATGTATATATGTGTGAAATATAAATACAATTTTTCATAAAAATCACCATCTGCCCAAGTAAGAAGAACAGATTTCACACTACGCAAAAGCAGTTAAGAAGTTTTATTTTGCGTTTTCATAAGGTTCATTTTCTCATCAAAATTAATGGGCTAAGGGGTCCTGACTGGCACAAAAATGCATGTGCACGTGTACAGGCACATGCACACACACACACAAACACACAGCAAAATATCATACTGCACATGTCTACACCCAAAATTACAGTAATGTCAAAGTCTACACAGGCTGTCCAAATGAAGCAGGGAAAAAAAGATGTCCATAAGGTCACCTGTACAATGATCTACATGAAAAATTACTTAGAGTTAGCAGGAAACACAAGAGGGCTTAACTCAAGGCAATGGTGACAATCCTCCAATTCTTCAAGCAAAGAGCACAAAGACAGAGAAAGGGTGCAGGAGGGCCTATTGCAGCAACGTTTCTGTTCAAACACCTGTTCACACAGGGAGTGACCTCATGCAGCTATATTGTGTTCATGATAAAGAGTACCTTGAACAGAAGAGGTTAAAATGCATTAAAAGGAATCCTGACCCTGGATATGTGAAACAAGCTACAGAATACCTATCAGAACTACTGGTGTTAAACTTGTCGAAATTACTCATGAAAGTTCAGCCCTTAGTGCTTCCAAATCACACGGACAAAGGTTCGGGTAGCTGCCTAACAGACTAAGGAGAAATATTTTGAAGACATCTGTGGCGACTACAACTGTTGTACAGTGAGTCCTAGCATTACCTGTCAGGGTCTTTCCATAACAATAATAACAAACGGCAATGCAGCTGGGTAGCCATTTTGAAAGAGTGTGTTTGGAAACTGCTATTTGAACACTGGCATTTTGCTTGCATCCCGATACATGATGATGTTTTGTGCTATTTTTACATAAAAGCTTGTGTATTTGTATACAGTCCACTGGACTGTTAATAAACTTTGTCATTCCTAAGCCTGAATTGCTTCTTTGGATACTCATCTTGTCTAGATATTTGGCAGGAAGAATATAAAAGACCGACTGCACAGTCTAAAGTCCTTGCTCTGTGTATATTTGTCTGTGTGTGATATCTCTTCTGCTTCTGGGTAGCCATAGTATTCAGAATCATTCCCCCTTGCTATGAGGGGTGATGGCAGAACACAGAAAGGTAGAAAGTCTGGTTAAGGGTTAAATCACAAACCACCAAATGTATGCATGTATGTATGCATAGGAAGAAATGCTCTTTAGGTTACTTCACTCAATTCATACAATTTAAATATACTTTAAGTATGTATTATATATATATATATATATATATATATATATATATATATATATATATATATATATATAACATCAACAATACATCTGCGGTGACTGACTAACAACAGTCTGCTGAAAATAACAGATTACTAAAGTGAATCAATGGAGAATGTCATGCTATGTGACAATAATGCAATACTGTCATATAATTTACATAATGAGACAAACTCCTCACAGTCCTTCTGGGGAGGGCAAGTAAGCCCCCAAAATGTATACAACCAAATTCACTACTGTAGCCACCCTTGTAGAAAGTGCCAATCAGAAGATTGTCCCACAAAAACACCATCCTGCCATGCAGCTGTATATGGCAAGTTGTTTCAATGCACTCAGAGCCATAAAAGTAAAGAAAAGGCAGCGTTTGCCTAAACCTTTTCAAAAGTATGAGGTGGCATGATATTTACACTCCCCTCATCTTTATCAGAAGTTGACCAGTAGTTAAGAGTTGACAAGTGTGTTCCTTCCACAACTTTAAGATAAGCGAGTCATCAATAAGACAGTTTGTGATTAAAAAAGGATTGGCCCCCTTCGAGGAACCATTTCCTAGTTGACAGCCAGCAGCGTCACTACAGTTATTTCACTGTGCTTAAAAGGAATACCTCCTTGTTTGACATTAGTTATCTGTAGTTTGATGTCCAGATGTTCAATAAGAAAAATCCTCACTTAAAGTCTTGTAAGTTAGAAAAAGGTCTCCCAAGCCTAGCAATCACCTAGCAAGTCTAAAACCAAGAGTTCTTGTTCTTTTTCAGTACTGTATGTATTTTAAACCCACTGAGTTTTAGTTTTATTGGAATGCACTTTCTTAACTTTATGCATGCATTTCTGTCATGATGACTTCCATGGTAAGATTAAATATGTTAGTCCAGGATTAATTACAGCTTTATAAATGAAAGGGTAATAATAAGTCTGCCTGCCATCATAACTTCATTAGCAGTGACAGTTTTCGGGGTAGAAATGTGTGCCAGTGAGAAGTGAACAGCATGCTGAAAATGGGTCATACTACAAATGTAGGCTTTTTAAAATCTCTGTACCAAGGCCTACAGAAACACATTCATGCTAACAAGGCACCTCAATAAAGGAAACATGCACCAACTCAGCTGATGTTGCCTTTGTCAAAAATGGTTATGTAGCTGAAAGGATGATGCAATTTTCTACTTGTTTAAGACGGGGAAGAAAAAAAGACTGTACAACAAGTGTTACTGTCTAGTGTGTGCCTAGTAAAACAATCTCATAATCTGATCCTCTTGTGCAGTATGTAAGGCTTTTAACTAGCTTTAACAGTACTATAAGGTTTATAGTGATTTTGTCCTCAATGTCTTTTTTGAACTCACAAGACCTAACAACAAAAGAGGAAAAATAGTTTGTGCTCTGAAATACTAGAGATGTAAAATGATTAAGTCATACCCATTTCATGGAATTCCGTGTTGACAAGCTCTAACCAACAAACATCGATCTCATTCAGGTCATATCGGCTGATTTCCTCAGATGGTCTTATTCGGGCTCGGCTAAACTGTGTGCATTCATGGTGGGACTCTTGCAAATAATCTTCAGAATTTCCCAGAATCCTAAAACATAAAGCGCACAACTGAAGTAAAGGCAGGTGGGTTTCAAGAATATTTTAAAGGGGAAAAGAAAAGGCCAGTGATATTTAAGCTTAATATTTTGCAAATGCTCTTTACTTATAATTTGTGCTAATATACTCTGCAAGCTGTAAACAACAGATCTCTACACAAAGGAGCACTAGACATGCTGACAATTTATGTTTTTGTGGTTGCTTTGCTTTAAAGCAGATACGCATCACTTGATCCTGTTCCATCTAATGGGTTCATCTGTACAATTTCTTTTAACTTACTCCCAAAGCTGTGTAACCTCAAAGTACATTATATTAGTGTGTTTGTGGGGGTATAGGGGGGGTGTAGGACTTATCCTCCACTTTACCCAGCATTAGGTTTGGCTTTAAAGCTTAGCAATCAAATTTGCCAAATTCCTTGCTGAAAATGCATGCACATATTAACGTTAGATGGAATTCAAAGATATTGATACTTAGGAGTCTGCAATAACAGTCGACCTTTGAGAAAATATATCTCATCTGGTCAGATCCTTAAGTCATACCTGCAAAACCACATTATGGACAAATGGATCTGACAAAATTCTTCTAAGGGAACTGCAGCGACCAATAGTCACAAAGTACAGAAACAAGGAAGCCTCAATGGCCTATTTAATTATACAATAGAAATAGTCTATGAACAAGCTCCACCTGAAAAAAATAAAATAGAGAGAGAGAAAGAGAGAGACTCACCACAAACATGATGGCAAAACATTATACTGCATCCTGTACAAAGAGGAAAAAAATGGGAGTCATGGGCAAATACCCCCCCCCCCCCAAAAAAAAAACCTTTGTTTTTCATCAAAAGTGTATTCTCCAGAAGGAAAAAGTGACCACTGTAAAAACAAAGCAGTCACCATTTCACATCTATCGGGGCACTCATGAAGCAGGTAAGTTCAGCGAAGATGTGGGTATGGGGATGTGCTTGTATGTCTATGTGCATGCATGGGTATATTACAGAATGAATGAAGGTGTCTGAATGTGCATGCATGTGCGTGTCTGAGTGGCTTCACTAAGGAAGTTAGATTGGCAATCAAGAGTCTGGATGTGTGTGACTTGGAGTACGCATGTGAGTGAGTGTTTCCATGACTGTGAATGACATGATGCATAGGCCACTAGGAAGAACACTAGTGCATCCAGGTCTGACATCATCAGCGTACAATGTTGAGACATGCTAATGAGCCTATAAAGAAGTCTTTCTCATTGTGGCCATACTTGCTTCTGAATCGTATTTTTTCTATGTCACCCTAGTTGACCAGCCCACATTGGGCAACTGGTGTGAAAAATGAGTATTTTCGAAATCCTAGGATTTGAACTTGTCTGGAAGTTTCACACAACTGATTAATGCCCCTGAACAAGTAACACCTGTGGCTACAAGGCTGACCAATTAATACAAGAGGGGGGGAGCAATGGGCCGCAGTGTTTTCCCTAACTTCTGCAAGGGGCATTTCCTCTCAAGCAACCCCACCCCTCCCCTCCCCCCTGAGGCATGAATGTTCACTTTCTCTGGTCTCCACTGGGGGACTTCTATCACTTGTGTGCTGCAAAGCTGTACTCCCACCACCCAGGAAAGGCCAGTGGTAAATACCTCTCAACTGTTCAGATTTTCTTAGAATCTCCAGATTTGTGCCTCACATTTTGACCTGTTTCTCGTAAAATGTGTGGTTTTCTGGCAAATCATTAAGGACTTATGCCACTTACTAATGAAAGACATTTGAATCTCAGACTTCATTGCATCCAGAAAATGCATACTAACACAAAACGTTTTATTCTAACAACTTTCTAAATTTATAAGATTAATATTTAAAATCTGTCCCTATCTTTGGGTTTTTGCACCCTCCCCAATTTATTTTTGGCTTTGCCCAGATTTCTTGTGCTAAGAGGTAGACTACACCCCTTCATTCCTTCCCTCTCCCTGTCTGGTCCCTCCAGTTCCACATCCACTAATCAAACCCTGGTCATTTAGATTTCAGGAAAGACACATCTTCAACATTACAGAGCCAGGCAGCAGAACTGTACAATGCTGGTAATGGGTACCAAAAAGGCTTTTGACACAGTTAGCAGGTTTTTCTTGTTAGATGTCCTTGGCTTGTTTGGTTTCCTGGGAAAATGTATTGGCATATTGGGAGCTCTATGGGGGGGGGGGTAAGGGCTGCAAGTCTGTCTGTGTTGGGGAGTTTTGCTCTTGTTTTAACTGTCAAGAGTAACACGACAGAAATGCTCCATATTCCTACTTCATTTTTGCATCCTCACTCCAAGTTCAGAAATAAAATGCTAAAACTTATACCCACTGCTCTGGGGTGGTGGATGTAGGTGTGCAGTCAGACTCTTAGATCTTTGGCTTTGCAGAAGACTGTTGTACTTCAAATTAAATAAATCTGCCCTCAATTGGAGCAACAGCCGAAGCCACCTCGGGCCCTGGTTCCCCATTTAAATGGCCTACTCTCATTAACTTTCTCACTGGGAGTTTCTTAGGGGTGACTAAAGTCAACAGGAATTCTTCCAGTTGTTAACAGTACTCTGTCTGCTCAAATGATCTATGTTTCCAAGTGGGGTTTGCTATTCCCAACTCAGAACGGTATTTAGAACAGTACAGTATAAAACAGGTGTCTACTGGAGAACAGAGAACACTGCTTTTAGTGCAATTTGCAAACAGTTGGACCATGGGAATAAGGTTCACCTGGGGAATCCTTATGATGTTCTGGGCTCATGTTAAGAGTCAGTATGGAGTATTTTTAGATGACAGTGGTACTGCCCAAAGTCAGAAGGTTTCACGGTCTGTGTAGTTATGTGGGCCGGATGTTGCGACTGTGCAACAAAAGAGTTAACAGTAGATTACCCAGTAAAGATAGTCAAATACTGGGTTGGAAGAGTTTCATGGGGCTGGAACCAGCTACTTAACTAGGAGGCTTTGCACTCCCCAAGCAGGAGAGATTCCTACAGCCATCAACCCTTTATTTATAATCCACTCCAAATTTGCAATGATTTAACAAAAATGGATTCTAAGCCATTTGCCTCACCAGAATGATTATTTGCACTAGCGAAAATTACTTTTAGTCTGGAGATGTATAATAATACTGAATGTGACAACCCCCCACCATGCATGGTCCTCTCCTTATCTGTAAGCTCTCTGCAGCCCCTGTGGATAGTAACTCCTTTGGTAAAACAGCTTGGTTTTCTTTCGTTACCATTTCTAAGAATAAATGCAAAAACTGCCCTCAATAAATGGTTCTGATTATGTCCTTGTAAAGTCATACTCAGTGTATTGTAACTTGTGGATCATTATCTCACAGTTTTTGTTTTTCCAGTGCTACCTTTCCTCAACTGCCACTCACTGACTGAATGCAACACACTATGTGGCCATGAAGTTAATACTGACTATTAAGGGGTGCTTGCGGACAAAGAGCCCATATGGGGGATTGCAAGGGGGTTTTGTCCAAGTGTAGAAAACAATATTTTATTGCTTTTAGGGTTCTGGTTATCTGGGTTGTGCAATCAATTAATTATGACTGTAACTCAGTGTTTGGGTTGGGTACCACTTGACTTCAAAGGTGAACAATTTTTTTTACAGTAATAATTTTTACTGAAAGGTTGGTGCCACTTAAATATGTGTGCCAGATTAATGGCCTGTATATGTCCTTTAATTAATGGCCTGTATATATCCTTTACACTGATATGCAGCAACCTTAGAGCTGGTTATAAGTACATGTAGAGGTGGCATGGCCTCCTTAATGGTGGATTCCATAAAAAAGAATTTTTTTTACTGCTTCTGTTTTTAGGATTACTATCTCACCAGATTACGTTTCACAATAATCCACCCCTCTTTCTGTTTAGTAATACTCTCTCATGTCATCCCTGTGCCATCTCTCTACTAAATACAAAAAGCATTTTCTTGTCTTTACATATCTTTAAACTACCTTTCAGCTGCGGAGCTCACATGGAATCTCAAGGATTTTCTAAAAGTACCAAACTCTTCCATGGGTACTCTTGGAGACTGCATATCACCTTGCTAATGTTTCTTCTTTTTTCACATCTCTTAAAATAGCTCGCTCAAAAGGATAAGATATAAAAGAGTAAAGCAGAAACAGTTTTTGTCACCATCAAAAGCAAACATATATTCAACCTTCTGCTACATTTATAAATGTCCATGTTTGTTTGTGTCTTTCGGCTTTTTCCCGGTTAGGGGTCGCCACAGCAGAACTCCAGTCCGCTAATGATTGGCAGTAGATTTTTACGTGCTGGCTTGCCGGGCCTAACGCACAACCTTCAACGAAGGAACGCCCATTCATGCATGTTGACACACAGAAGACGCTCTGAGAATCAAACGGGCAACGACTAACTGTGAGGCGACAACGCTACCACAGCACCACCACCGCAGAGTTATAAATGTCCATGTACAGACCCAAATTATCAGTACAATAAGTCAGAATAAATTATGCTTATCTAAGAAAGACAATTTCTGTAGGGACAAATGTATGAATTGAAATGTGTTTCACAATTCAAATAATTTATTTGCTCTGTCCTGATGTGCCTCATAATTTCTTTGTGTTTGTTCTTACCACTTTTAGTACAAGTTTCAGCACAGAAAATTACACAATCTTTGCTCTCACCAACTAACTGGATATTTTTAATGTGTGAGTTTTCTGACACTTAATTGTTCATTAGGTGCTTTACATTAGAGTGCCTCTGTTTCCTTACTGGAATGCATTTCAAGCCCCTTAACCATATTATGCAAAGAATCTGTAGTATTATAATGAAACCATTTGGCTAGGGAGCATTTTTTTCTATGGCTGCAATTTACTTGTATAAACACTTGAGTATTGGTTAAATCCAACCAGGCCACAATGGCACCTCTTTTCTGTTTTTTTAAAAGTAATGGATCATGATAGGATGTGGCTCACACTGTTTCTTCTGTGGGTGGAGTTACTGACTGGCCACTATGCAGAAGGCAAATTGACCAAAAGGTCCCACTACTGTATAAATACTAGCATGACTTTACATCTTCAAATGTTTTACTGTTGCCTTACTGCACTGCAATACTATGCAGTTATTTAACAAGTTTGGGGTGCTTTAATTTTTTTTTTTTTTGTCCCATATGCCTTATGACTATTAAGTCCCCTCCCCCCCTGGAGAGTCCATTATACAGGAAGCCACAAGGATTGGTTGCTCCCTCTCCACCATCTTGGTAATAATGCTAGTGTTTTCTTTTAAATCTCTAGCCCCTCACATTTGGGACAGAAAGTGTGATCAGCATACACCTCCTCATGCACAAAATGCATGCTTCCATGCACCTGCTGAAGAAGTCTACCTTGTTCACAGCTTAAGACTAACGAATGCTGCAGGACTGTCACTGGACACTGCCATTCCACCTCCAAGGGAGTGTAGCACAGAACGACCCTATTCTACCCCATCCCCTGAGCATAGGCATGCCTACCCTTCCCACGCAATCTCTGACAGATACTCATACTGCTAATTAAACAGGGGTCGCCTGGGTCATAATCAAGGCTTTATCCTTGTACAGCAACACAGCTAGCTCAATGCTTTACTTTTTTTAGTTCTGTTATCAAGTATAACTACTGAGCTGCTTATGAAAAGAGTCATCATTTCTAACTGTCCTTCTCTTTCCTATACCAGTATGATAAAAATTAATGTGTTTGCTTTTTTACATTCAGATTCACTAGTAAAACTAGCCAAGACATGCAAGTCTTTGTGTCATGGTGTCTGTTACCAATCTGCATCCAACATTCAAATGCTGTCAACTTAATAACACCAAGTTCTTCAGCATTTTTTTATATTTAGTGCCTAAACTGTAAAACAAAATATGCAGTGCATACTATCAGTTAATCTAAATGGTGTAAACATTTATAGCGGACTATAAATCCCATTATAAACCAGTAGAGACAGATTCTACTGAGTGGCTTGTTCCTTTCAATTACTTCATTTATAAGTATATGCCTGATTTGAAGTGTACTAATGTTAACTTGCTCCACTTTAATGAAAATACTTGGTACTTATGGGCTTACATGATACCAGAGGGGAATAAAGTTAGTACCAGCTTAACTGCATGAACTTCGCAATAAACCACTTTTCATATAAAGCAAAATATCCTGTGTTCTCTGGACTGATCTCTATAGCCCCTTACCCCTAACCGGGAACATAATGCCAGTGAATAACATGCTAATAGCTGTTCACCTACAGAGCTTTTACTTTTTTTCCCCAACAGTTTGTGAAACAGACCCGAGACCATGCTGAGTGGTAACACCATTACTTCAATAAGTTAATACGCACTCAAGGTATACAAGGCTGAGAGAGTTATTTATAAGACACGCTCCTGCAATGCTTCACAAAAAATAATCTATCTTTAAATACACAGCAAGCTCATTAATATACAGTGTGGTTACTTGTGAACCATGATGTTAGCTGCAGGAGGTACAATACAAATTACAGCAATAGGAAAACAGTAATGGCTTAAGAGGAACACGCAATTACCTTGCTTAGTGACAGGAATTAAGAAAAAGAGACACAAGCAAGAAAAACTGCCGCAAGGTCATACATCATGAACATTTTCACTGGCAGCATCTCAAATGACAGTAGTTAAAACTTGATAAAATATTCACAATTTAAATTAAGTCCCTCAAAAAAGACTTTTTTTCATACATTTCTTTCTTCAGATCTAAATAAGCAGAGGAAAAGAAGTTTTGAAGCCAGGGGAGTAATAACTCAGGGAACTGGCACCATCACTAAAGGCCCTCTATCTACTTTTAGTCTTTATGATGTGACACTCAACTTGTGTTCCCTACAATCTTGGCTACAATCAGCATGTTAATGAAGCTTTGCTGCCCAAATAACTTCACCCATTATTGACTAGTAAATTAAAACCTAATAGTCATGAGGATTTTGCAGAACAGCAGCACTGCCAGGAAAACCCAGGGCCTATAAAAAGATAGCAGAAACTGCCACATCATTGATCATGCCATGCACATGGCTGAGAAAGCTACACAGACACTGAAAAATAAAAAGTTGCAGTAGCCTGTGTCATCAAGGCTGATGACATAATAATTATTTGGTTCTGCATGCATTTTTGAAAACATTTATTACATTTTGTGGCAAAAAACACAATTTCTCTGTCGATTTGTACTTTACCAGTTCTGTTTGTTCCCAAATCGCCTTGCAGAAGGGTGAATTAGCTAGAGGCTTAGTTGTTGGGTAGTAATTTATTGTTAATCTGTACTTGAGAAGTACTTTTGCTGCATTTTTACGTTAAGAAATTCCAGTGTCATCATTGCGGCAGAAGGTGGTTAACTAGTCTCCATTGGGAAGCATTCCAAGGAGCTCGAAGTGTAGTCGTCTTTTTTTTTTTTGTTCGCCAGAGGGCACAGGACTAGTTTTCAGCTTTTTTCTGTCTGCTATAAATTAGGTGCTTTTGCATGGAGCCCCTCACCGCAGTTAGCAATGCCCTATATAGTAGCAAATGCTTAAGACTGTTAAGACTTTACCTATAAAGCTAGTACTTAGCAATTTAACTTGTAAAACAAAAAAACTTTGCACGGAGCTAAACGTAGGGCAGTTAGTTAGTGCACTGAACCGCACTAATACCAGATCATAGCACTAACAGCTAGCCTTAACCCTAGACACCGCTCAGGTGACCCCTGTAAAACCAAGTCCCAAAACCATAACAACCCAACCTAATACTGGTCATGACAACATGGATGTGCAATTTCCTAATGTCTCTGTGGCCAGCCTGGTAGATTTGGGCACCCTGAGATAATGTAGCAATTGTCTCATTTATTTATTTTATTTTATCTATTTTACATTTATTGACCAGGAAAGTCTGACTGGATGCATGCCCATTTTCAGCAGAGGCCCGGGGAGAAAAGCTCCACAGTTAAATTTTAAGCAAAATATAAGGTGTATACAAAAGCATTCATACTCGTACTCTGCAGCCTTTTAATCCTTAAAGGAACAGAGTATGGGAGAGATGTACATATGCAACTTCCTTGAAGGTAAAAATCTGGCTTGCAAACAAGGTTGCCAAGAATACACACTACATCCTCCACACACACACTGCTTACCAAACAAATGGACCATATTACGCTAAGGCACAACCTTTCCATACCTCAAAGACAACCTAAGCCATCAAACAGAAACACCCATCTTCAGTAACCACTAGCGCACACACCAAAATCAACATCTAACATAGGCCTGCACCCAATGATTCCCCAAGAACCAAGCCCACAAGACAAGCAAACACTTTGGCGAGTACTCTTGTCATAGGGGATTCTATTGTACAACAAACAGATGCCCTTCTCACCAGGCTGGACAAAGAGAAGATAACGGTTAGTTGCCTATCTGGAGCGAGGATCCTCAATATCATGGACACACTCAAGTCACTGTACCAGAGGTAACAATATACTTCTATCATAGTCCATGTGGGTATATATGACCTCAGACTTGGCTCACTGGACTAGAAGAAAAGAGATATTTTGGCTCTCTCTGAATGTGTGTCACTGACAGGTACGTACCTTGCACTGAGCAGCATTCAACCTTCACCTAGGATGATGCCACAACATGAACACAAAATGATCAATTTTAATAACTTAGTTTTCTGCTGAGGCCAAAAACATTACTTCAGAAGGCCCCAGCAATATCCCCAGTTGGCACCAAAATAGCCTAAAACTTGACCTAGCAGCCAGCAGGACCACTAGAGGCACTCTTCAGTTACAGCCTCAAACCAGGTTATATACCAGGTGAATGGAGGGCCACAACGGTCATCCTTCTCCATAAGGGTGGACCATCAATTGACCACAGGAACTACAAACCCATCAGTCTGACAGGTCTGACATGCAAAGCCATAGAACAAATTATCATAGAAATGATCAACAAGGACATTGGCAGCCGAAACACACTGGGCTCATCCCAGTATGGCTTTTTTAAGGTAATGTTTTGCCTACCCAAGCTGGTAGACTAATTTGAGAGGGTCAACAAGGCTATGGATAAGGTAAAAACACTACATGCCACCTACCTTGACCTGTACAAGGTGTTTGATACAATACTGCACTCAGGTATTGTTGACAAACTCTCACAAATAGGCATAAATCCCTACATAACTTGCTGGATTGCTGGCTGTCTCATAGGCAGGACTCAAGAAGTCAGGACTAATGAGACCAGTCACCAGCAGAATACGCAGGGCTCCTTGCTGGGCATTAACCATTTGAAATTTTGGGACCCGCTAGACTGTGTCCTGAAATATGGAGACCGAATGGCCGAAAGATCAGTCTTACATGTACTAAGTCTGAGATGCCATTTCTCGGAATATGCTCTTTTCTCCGAGATACGGCGATATTGGACTTAATACATATATGTTCTGCGGATGTGGGAGCTTCCCCCCAGACTGGGGGTGCAAAAAGAGGTTTAAAAGAGAAGAGCTACTTTCAAGATTTTCTCTTCTCCTGTGTTTTCAGTCTTTTTTGGCTTGTCAGCACTCAGTATTTCGAGTGCTGATACTCCAATAGGAAGATGCGTTGGGCCCTCTGCTGTTTGGCATTCAAGAACACTTCTTGGAAGTCAAGTCTAATGTAGAAGGCCTCAGGATAACATGTTCGCAGATTACTGTAAATTGGGACCTATCATAGATTCCCCCCACAATACAAGAGGATCTGACACAAACAGATGATTGGTGCCAGTGCCACTTATTAAATTAAAACTCAACAAAAAGAAATTCATTAATGTGTCCTTTGAGAACTCATCCACCCAAGCTAATTACTCCATTGATAAGACACAATAATAACTGACCTGGTAGTTAGGGATTTGGGAACATACGCAGACAGCAATCTGGCCTTCGATCAACACATAAAATGATTTTCTTACTATCTTGGCTATGTCGTCCCACTCATAAGCAAGAGTGTGGCATCCAGGTCCACGCAAGCTATAGTATCAGTCTACTCAGCCCTTATCAGGCCAATCACGGAGTACAGTGTCCCTTTTGGCATGTACCTAATGAGGCACTTGCAACAGTTGTGAGTGCCCTCAAAGGTTCCTCACCAGGAGAATCCAGGGCATGAATGCCCTGTCCTACGCAGACTGCCATATAGAGCTATCTCTGTACTCAGTCTCCTACAGGTTACTGACAGACAATATATGTCTGACACATAAGGCATCCACAGACCCAGCTCTGATGGATCTCTTGCACATCTGCAAAACAAACAGCATCAGAAGCACTAGCTCTAAGGACGTGAACTTTGCCTGTGACATAAAAAGAATCTTCTGGAAAGACAGCTGTCTCTCTCAAAGGATCCCAGAGCTACAGAATAACAGCCCCATACATGTGAAGCAGAATTTATCCCTGATCTTATTCAAACAAAACTTTGATCACTGGATGGTAAATTGCAAAATCACCCCCACTCCAAACAGTCCCGGATAGACAGAGGTTGAGAGTAAGTAAACTAATCCACAATTAACTTACCCCTAATAACCCTTGGTTACCTACTTACTAATATACTCCACCATATAGGCATCCAAGGTACTTGGTGACAAAAGTGGGTTGGACTGTGTGGCTAAACTTATACAGACCCTAGAGGTCATTAGCCTAGTACAAATCTATGAATCTTTGAACAAATTGTTGACTATTATTTTGCATTGGAAGATATATGTACCCAGGCATTTAACAAGGTTTTAAAAGTGAGAGGGAACTGGCAAAGTTTTAAAAGAAGAGGAATGGATATACCAAGTGACATATGTTATCACATTTGCTACTACTATTAGTACATATTTTAAGGGTGATTGCGTCTCTATCAGTACAGGCCCTTTCATCAGTACAGTAATGAAAAAGTCTTGCAAAGGATGGGGGTTATTTTGTGGCCTGGAAATAAGGAAGTATAACACCAAGCAGTGGGACAACTTCTGAAGTCTGCCTAAGTGACTCAGGTTGCCAAGACCATCTCCCTCTCAGTGAGAAACATTTACCCTTCAAACTATTTGTTCAACAGACTAAAAGAAAGATTATTCTCCAAGACTGGGCAAATGGCTAAGGTGCACATTGGAAAGACACCCACCCTGGAATGGTAAATAATCACCTTGTGTATCACATGGGTCACAATGAAGGACTCTCCTACCACCTGGTAATGCTGGTCAAAGAGGAAATCCTCATGTACACCTGTACATTGGTCTTAAATAACAATTATGTTTAGTACTCATCAGGTTCAACAACAGTAACAGCTTCATCACATGCAGTGTAGGAATGTCAGACCAATCTCCACCTTGCCCCCTCCCCAAAAGATGACAGTGTTTACAGAAATATGCAATAACCATAAGGGGAACATGGGTACTTGGGAACTTCAACAAACAGGATAGTGTGGGCAAATTCTTCTTGTGCTCCAAAAAACAAAGCAAAAGCTTGAAGGTCTGGTACACGTGCCACTGTATCATGAGAAACTATATCATGCTAAGTAGTGCAGTGTTAGCGTTGTCACCTCACAGCAAGAGGTCCTCTGGTTTGATTTGCAGCTGGGGTGCCTTCTGTACGGAGTCTGCATGTCCTCCTTGCATTTGTGTGGGTTTTCTCTGGGTGCTCCTGTTTCCTCCCACGTTACAAAGGCATGCATCTGGAGCGTTTCTCCCTGGGCCTCCACTGAAAACTGACTTCATTCCAAGTCAGACTTTCCCGGTAAACAAATAATAAAATTAAAAAAAAATGTAAAAGCTGCAAGAAAGACCCAGCCAAGTTAGAGCCTTCACTGTGTGATACCTTAAACTTCCTGCAGTAGAGAACCATGGGATATATACAAATGACCCTTTAAGGACACATATACAGTAGATATAAAAAGTGTACACACCCCTGTTAAAATGCCAGGTTTTTGTGATATAAAAAATGAGACCACAATAAATCATTTTAAAACTTTTCCCACCTTTAATGTGACCTATAACCTGTACAATTCAATTGACAAACAAACAAACCTGTTGGGAAAAAATATGAAATATATATAAAAAAAAAAACATACAATATGCTGGTTGCATAAGTGTGCACACCCTAATACTTTGCTGTGTGTGCACACCTTTAAACTAATACTTTGTTGAAGCACCTTTTGATTTAATTACAGCATTCAGACTGTAATGGCATCACTTGTGCACAGCCATCTTCAGGTCACACCACAGATTTTCTAATGGATTTAGGTCTGGGCTCTGGCTGGGCCATTCCAAAACTTCAATTTTCTTCTGGTGAACCCATTCTTTTGTTGATTTGGATGTATGCTTGGGGTCATTGTCGTGTTTAAAGGTGAAATTCCTCTTCATCTTCAGCTTTTTCTAGCCGACATCTGAGGGTATTGGGCCAAAAGTGACTGGTACTTGGAACTGTTCATAATTTCGCCCACCTTGACTAAAGCCCCAGTTCCAGCGGAATAAAACGAACTCCAAAGCATGATACTGCCACCACCATGCTTCACTGTGGAGATGGTGTTCTTTGGGAGATGTGAAGTGTTTTTGTGCCAAATGTACCTTTTGGAATTGTGGCCAAAATGTTCAACCTTGGTCTCATCAGACCATAACACATTTTCCCACATGCTTTTGGGAGACTTTATGTATTGTTTTGCAAACTTTAGCCGGGCCTGGATGTTTTTCTGTGCAAGAAAAGGCTTCTGTCTTACAACCCAACCCCATAGTCCAGACATATGGAGAAAATGGGAGATTGTCAAATGCAGTACACAACCAGTACTTGCCAGAAATTCCTGCAGCTCCTTCAGTGTTGCTGTAGGTCTCTTGGGCAGCCTCCCTGACCAGTTTTCATCTTGTCTTTTCATCAATTTTGGAGGGACGTCCAGTTCTTTGCAACATCACTGTTTTCCCATATTTTCTCCACTTTTTGATGACCGTCTTCACTGTGTTCCATGGTATATCCAATGCTGGTGAAATTTTTTTGTACCCTTCTCCTGACTGATACCTTTCAACAAGGAGATTCCTTTGATGCTTTGTAAGCTTTCTGCGAACAATGGATTTTGCTGTAGCAGGCAACTGAGTAAATGTCAGGAAAATCCTACTAGGACAGCTGAACTTTATTTGGGGTTAAATCAGAGTCTCTTTAATTGATGGCAGGTGTGTACCCAAGAAGACTGAATGCTGTAATTAAATCAAAAGGTGCTTCAACAAAGTATTAATTTAAGGGTGTGCACATTGCAAAGTACTAATTTGAAGGTGTGCACACTTATGCAACCAGCGTATTGTACATTTTTTATTTTTATATTTTTCCCCTAACAAAGTTGTTTGTTTTTCAATTGAATTGTACAGGTTATAGGTCACATTAAAAGGTAGGAAAAGTTTTGAAATGTATTTATTGTGGTCTCATTCTTTATATCAGAAAAACCTGGCATTTTAACAGGGGTGTCCGCTGTATGTGTACAGCTAGTCAGGTTTGCCTTTATTGGCCTGAAATGTACCCATAAAGACTTAAAAATTAAAGTGGCATCAGAATTCAGAAGCCACGTAGTTGAAACACTGTTGTGTCCTTAAGGAGTTATCTACTTATACCCTGTAGCTCTCCACTACAGGAGGTTTATGGTATTACACTCTAGCTTGGCTGGGTCTTTCTTGCAGTTTTTACTGAATGGTTTTATTTGCATGACCTTTTTATCCTTTGGTTTAAACTATTACCTGATAAAAATTCCTTCAGGATGTAGAGTAACAAGGGTGGGGTGAAAGGGGCATGTGCCCTGGGTGCAAGGTATAAGAGGGTGCAATCTTGAAATTCCATTCCTGCGTTCTTCTTCCTGTATTAGCATTTCTGAATGCCAGTACAGAAAGCAACTTGCCAACTTCTGGGGCAAGCTGTAGTGATCAGTTTATTACAATTTAAAATGCAACAATTCTCTCTCTCTCTTTTTTTTTAAACTCTTCTACCGAAGAGCAGGTGCAGGTGCAGGGAAGGGGTGTTTCTGGCTGGCTTAGACAGCCAGTGTACCAGAGTGGAGCTGAGTTTTTTGTGCTCTTCTAATGAACAGCTGCGGTGGTGGTGGTTGGGGGGGGGGGGGTCGTGTACTTCAGACTGCGAAAGGATTTTGCTCTTTAGTTTGAGCAAGAAGGAGGGACACTAGTTAAGGGATCGGCAGCAGGCGCTGTTTCAGCCAGCTGCGCCTCTGCCTTGAGGACAAAGGTTGTGTATTTAGCTTCCCTGCAGGTCCCTAAATGTCCAAACCCAGCTAGTCAATGATCACATGTACCTGCTGATCGAAGGCTACAGTCTCAAGCACAGTGGGAATGGGATCACTGCTTAACTGAAACCACCGTGTGCTTCAGTCGGAAGGATTTTGCCCTTACGTTACTCTTGTGTGACTGAGTTGGTCTATTATAAGTTTTGTGATGTAGCGAACAGAGGAGAGCTTGCCCCCATCCTTGTACAGATTTCTGCAGAATATCCACACTTTTGCCTCATATTTTTGGTCTGTTTCTAATAAAATTGTGGTTTTCTGGCAAATCATTGTCAAATAATTCAGCGTTGAAGTCAGAAAATAATGACAGACATTTGAGATTTAAACTTTATACCCTTCAAAAAATTAATGCTAATGAAAACCCTGTTATTTTATCAACTTTCTAAGTTTGTAAGAGCAATATTTAAAAAGTGTCCCTATTTTGGGCCTTTGGCCCTCTATTATTTATGGTTTTGTCCAGATTTCCTGCTCTAAGAGGTTGAGAGAGGTACAGCATAAGCACTTATCTTACAGTTTACAGGTGGATTTTATAGAACCTGTGCTCCCAACTGGGTCAGCTTAAGCATTATTTTTTTGCTCTGCCACACACTGGATCCTCATAAGGGAAGTGGTACATCTGATGTAGTAACTGACATCTTACCAGACACTACACTACAATGTTTTAAATGCCTTTTTCATGTTCCGAGAGTGGTGTACTAACATTTTAACTTAGTTCACAGTGTGACAAAGTGTTGTCTTTGTCAGCAGCTAGACAGTTTGCATTTAATGGCGGAAGCCAACTTCTTTACAGTTAGTAGAAATGGAACACAGACCAAAGAAGACAAACTTCAGCACGCAAATGAAACTCCTTGGTAATAAGAATTTCTCTTTTCAGAGAACAAGATACATAAATCAAACGATGACAAATGCTTGACTTTTTTTTTTGCTGACAATACTTGGAATTATTATACTCCTTTAAGACATTAGGCAAAACCCACAATACATTACTGATGACTCAGGAGTTTTACATCTGGCTAATAGGGTTGCTGAAGTCATGAAGTATGCAAGTGAAGAACAAAGGACTCAAACCAAGATCTACAGGGCTGACAGCAATCGGTACATTACACACACTGCATTATGCTGGTACCCTGATGCATATGAGATCTGTAAAAAGCCTTCTTTGCCTGTTGCATCAAATGGCTGGGAGTTGTTGATAACTCAATGTGGCAGGAAGGATCCCTCTACCAATGCAGCCACTACAAAATGTTAAAGCAAAAGCTGATGGCAGGGATAACAGGACGCACAACATATACATAATAATAAGCAACTATATTACACTCTGATTTAACCTACTATAACCTAATAAAGCCTTACAAATAAGATTTAAGCTTTCGTGTGTGTGTTGGGCAGGGTGGGGGTGGGGGGGGGGCTCTTGGCAAAATCAAGCATTTTCTTTCGCAGCTTTCTGTTCATATGGGATACATTGCCTCAGTGACCTGCTAGCTTCAGCAAACTGCCTCACCACTGAATGGTACATACTTTATAATGTATGCACAAGGGAGCATTAAACGGTAAAAGACACAGTCTATACTTCATAAAAGGCTTTTCTTCCTCCTTAAAAGGAACCCTGTCAATTAACACAAGGACTGATAATAACTGTCTAAGCTCCTAGGTGATTTCAGTCCACAAAACTAAAGGAAGTAACAACTGTTTACTGCCGTCTCATCATGTAATTACTCCCAGATGTATCCAGTATGACCTAGAAATTACTATGTTGACAGTTTTAACATTAAACAGTATCCTACCAACATTTTAAAATTAATTTACTCTATACTGCAAGGAAGAATATGCACACATACCAAACGATGTACACACACCACATAAGAGGAAATGTATTTCATAAGGATTGTGATTAGAATGTAAAACTACCCTATTAATTAACATTTTTTTCCTGCTGAGGAAGGGCTTACTGTTTTGAATGTTTTTGCATTTACAATCCATTAAATTTGGAATATGCATTATAATGGTTCAGTCCCTTCACTTTGGGTATTAAGTCTGCTTCTGCATGGCTTTATTTCTTGATTTATTTTTAATTCTCAATCCCCACCTCTGATGGACCCTATCTGATGACTGAAAAATTTGTACCCAGCCAGCTCAGTCATTCTGCCATGGCCAGAACCTGTTGTCCCTGGGCTAGGCAACAGTTCTGAGGAACCATCCGTTCTTCCCAGGGAAGTCCTATAAGCCCATCCATTCATCCACCAGAGAGAGAGACAGGTGGTAAGGAGCAAGTCAACTAGTAGGTCCAACAGATCAGCCTACCCCAAGACTGCATGCAGTTTCCCATAACTGTCTAGTCAAGGAAGAAGGTACGCATGCTCTCAACACACACTGTATTCTTCTGTTCTGCCACAGTATAAGCCAACATCGTGCTACTGGTGTAAAATATAAGTAGCCGCTACTAGGTGTCAGCAATGCCATGGGCTTAGCGCCCTTCACACAAGCATAAGTAAACTCGAGATGGCCACTCAAACTAATCCTTCCTATCCATTCCCTCAGATGCCCATGCCGCTAACCGAATACAAGTCATTCGTGCTGTAGTCAGGGATTCACCCCTCTATGCCATAAGACCTGGGGGATGCATAGCTCTTTTTAAACTTAATATATATTGTAAAACTATGCTGTTTTCCATAGCAAGACACATTTACCAGTTCATTAATTTTTCTATTGCAAATTATAAAACTAACTGTAAAAGTAGGGCTTTCACAAACAGTAGGATAACCTACAAAACTCCATAAAAATGTGGAAGCTGAACTTTCATTCAATGAATACATACTAGTACATGTAATACATAACTATAAAGAAGGCATGTTTTACCTCCCACTTCATCAGCCACAGTGAGAGACAGATCAGAGTGAGAAATAAACAGATTCAGATTTACGGCCGCCACGTTTCCTCACTGCTAAATACAAATGACAGACAGCCTCTTGTCATGATGATTCTGTTTAACTATACATTAGACAAGTGCTACTTCTCAAGCAAAGTCCGTGCACTGCAGTCAGGAAGTAAAGCCCAGTATCACACACGCAGATAGACACAGCTGCATGTAACTGCAGCTATCAAAGCATCAGAAATTACACCTATTCATTTTTTTTTCACTGCTACAAAGTAAAACTCATGAAACAAATTTTAAGGAAAACAATACCCCAACAGGTAATCGTTTATTAACAATCAATGACCTGTTGGTTTTCTTTTTAATGCACTTATCCTGCATGGCAGATGACTTTCCTTGTGGCTACGTCTTGCTGCTGCTGCTGCTGTACTGAGAATGCATGGCTACGTTCAAGATGC
Organism: Protopterus annectens; assembly: GCF_019279795.1. Classification (NCBI taxonomy): domain Eukaryota; kingdom Metazoa; phylum Chordata; order Ceratodontiformes; family Protopteridae; genus Protopterus; species Protopterus annectens. The sequence goes on from NC_056733.1 coordinate 1,404,977,789, forward strand.
CCATACGTACAGAATACACCTACTGCATTCCTGCTGACTTGCATCAGCTGAGAGACAGAGATGAGGAGTACATTACAGAACAGCCTTATTTTAAATAATGTCACTGTATAAGAGCAATGCACCAAGGTAAGGGTTAAGGGTGATGTCAGGGAAAACCATCTGTTTCCTCTGGCTGTGGCTGTAATCGGCACATATAAAATGTTAGGTCATGGATCTTAGTACCACCCAATTTGAAAACCGCTGACACCTTTTCCCCTTATAAACACACTAATATAACAAAAATGGTGTCTGCTTTCACTGGTCCTACCAAATCAGACAGAAAATATTTTGAAGTGGTTTTACTTTCTTTCAGTGTATTATCCAGTTTTGTTACTTTGCTTAGGTTGTAAATGAAAGAGGTCCTGAGAGAATAATGAACCTATCTTACCTAACAAATAAATACCCTTATGATCAAGAGAACTTTCTGTACACTATTAAAAATTCACAGCATACACTATTAAAAATACCTAGAATGTGCAGCAAATGCAATTTATGCAAGTCACCTACAGACTAGTCTGTGGCATCAGGGACTGCTACGTTCCAACAAAATCATCCTTTAGGACACAGTCTGTTTTAAGTAACACACAAACATTTTCATACAGATAGCATGTAACAATGGCAATGTTATTTTTCAGCTTTATGCTATGCAATGTATTCTGATGGTCGACAGCTAATGCTATCCTACTGCTAAACCTAGACAAAAAAAGGACGTGTAACCTATAGGAATGCAAGGCAGAAAATGTATACAATCCTGAAAGTGGTACCAAGGCATGCAAACGCATTTATTTTGATATCATACCTTCCCCATATGCTGGCACAAAGAAAGATGGGATCTGGATTAAGAAAAAAAAAACAAGAGGGATGACTAATTGGTATCTAAAATGCATGGGATTTCTGCTGTGTTACCCTCCAATAATTGCATTTAGAGGTGCCACAAGACCACAAACTTATGAATATCATTAGGAAATAAGCAGGCAGTTACAGAGACAATAAATTAAAAATTGAAGTTACCACACACCACCTTAGAGGGCCTAGAAATGGCACAGAGTGTTTAGCAGAAGACGAAGGGTCCTGTAGGTAGGGAACTATACTGCTTTGCAATTTACGCAACTAGTTGTAGATGAGTGGTGAGCTTGTGAAGAAGTTTTAATTGCATGGGTGGAATTCCATTCTCTGATCCGTCTGGGCAAAGAATTCCACACGGGAGGTGTGGCACATGATAAATTACAGTTGCAGATACAGAGATTTGGGTGTCTAAAGAAAAGCAATACTGTTAAGTATGTGAGATCCAAGTGGGGGAATAATGAAGTTAAAATAGCAGCAGCATCTAGCTGGAGAAGAGTATAGGTCAGCCTATCAGGGACAGGACAACCACTCAGGCTGTGAAACAATGGCACGGTGATGGGTAGTCATTGGCTGCATGGATGTCAAACTTTGCAATCCTGATATACACTGGCTGAATTTAAAGATGTACAGCTGACATTCATCAGGACACAATTGCTGTACTGGAGCAATGGAACATGATCTGAATTCAGAAATGCATTTTAGTAATGCAACGTACAGTTATGTACAATCTTACCATAAAAGTAGATGTCCTTCTCTTCACTGTAGCAGTATTTCTAACAGAAGGGATCTTCTGCCAAGAATAGCCTTCACTCTAGCAGTATTTCTAACAGAAGGGATCTTCTTCCAAGAATAGCCTAACATCCGGCCAGTATACCAAAGCCTTTAGTACTTACAGGCTCTATACATCCCATGTCCACTCCCTGCACAATACATACGGCATAAAGGCACATACTCAGAACTGAAAAAGCCCCAGGAGGAACAGAATGTTCCTAGGGACAAGGAAGAGCATGTGCAGCCAGAAGGAGAAAAGAGAGAAGAAACCTTGTGCCACAAGGGCAAGAACAGGCTAGAGCAGAGGGACAGGAGGGAGCGAGTGAATACTGCAACAGTGAAGAGAAGGACATCTACTGTTACGGTAAGATTTTACACAACCGTACTATGTCCTTCTATAGCAGCGCTGTAGTATTCAGGGAGAGTACAAACTCTCAACAGGAAACCTGGGAGGAGGATGGCACTGAAGATCCTGCCAGAAATCCATGCAAGACAACCAGGGAAATAACATCCAACTTATAATGCTTAGTGAAGATATGGACAGAAGACCAAGTATCAACTTCAAGGATAGAGTCAGTATCCAGCCCCTAGAAAAAAGCACCACAGGAAGCAACAGCTCTGATAGAGTGAGCCTTACTAAAGAGGAAAGACATTTGCCATGAAAACATCAAAAATAAATGGCTTTAGAAATCCAGGAAGAGGTCGTCTGCTTAGAAACAGCAAAACCCAAAGACTTGTGATTTCTCCTCTCTCCTACATACTTTCCTCTTTAACCTTCCTATTTCTCTCCTGATTACAAAGGTTTGCATATAATTTTAATATTTACAAGCATATTATTCCTTCTAACTAACTACCCCAAATATTACTAATGAGTAGTCTCATCCTCAAAAAAAAAAAAAAAAAAACATTATTACTATTTCTTTTTCTTTGCTTGATCAATTTATTTTTTTCTCTCCATACTCTAATTTTTAATGTTTAAAATTGCTAATGTAATTCCAATATTAATCTTTATTGTGTATAATGTTTTGTCTGGAGCTTTTCTCCCCGGGCCTCTACTGAAAATGGACATGTATCCAGTTAGACTAGCCCGGTCAACAAATGTAAAATAAATAAATAATAATAAATGAAAGGAAATGAAAAGCTGCTCAGATTTACAAATACCTTTAGTTTTATCCAAATAATATCTGAGCTGTCTCTGCAAATCCAAGGAGTGAAGAACCTTCTCAATGGCAGACTGCGGGGAAGGAAAAAAGTAAGGCAAATGAATAGACTGATTAAGGGACAACTCCTTGCCTACCTTGGGCATAAAAGAAGGATTAGTATGAAGAGACACCCCGTCTCTGTGAAAAACTAAAGAAGGAAGCACAGCCATGAGAGCCTGAAGTTCAGACACCCTCTTGACCAAAAGAAAAACAGTCTTCCAAGTACAATACTGTAAGGAAGCTGAAGCAACAGGCTCTAAAACAGCCTGAGTCAATTTTTCAAGAACAAAACTGAGGTCCCAGGAGGGTAGGATCAGCTTCCTGTGAGTCATGATATTAAGGAAGCCTTTAAGAAACTTCTTGACCTCAGAGAGGTCAGAGGAGGACTCAAAGGCAGACGAGCAGAAACTGCTGACAGGTGAGCTTTAACTGAAGAATATGCCAACCCAGCATGAAGAAGATCACACAAAAGACAGAGCCAGAGGAACCTCTATAAACAGGGGATACTTATGGCAACAGAGCCACCATGTAGAAAATCTCTTCCATCTGGACAAATATGATTTCCTGGTAGTGGGCTTCCTGGCCTCCAGCGGGACTCAAACTCAGAAAAGAGCTGTCTAAAAGGGATCAAAACTCTATTACCCACAGTGTCAGCTGAAGAGTAGACAAATTAGGATGGATAAGACCCCTTGTCTTGTGTGAGAAGGTCCACCCAGTGTGGTAATTTGTGGTGACTGCCCCTGGTCAATTGAGAAAGGAGGAGGAACCAATGCTGTTTGGGCCAAAAAGGAGTCACTAACAAGATTTTGGGAGAGTCCTGTTTGATCTTGTGCAAGACTCTTGGAAGGGGAAGGAAGGCGTACAAAAACAACTCCTTCCTAGGAAATGGCATGGCATCCACCTTCCAAGCTAGAGGACGTGGAACTCTGAAACAAAACAGAAGAAGCTGTCTCTTCAGAGGGGAGGCAAAAAGATCTACTTGAGGAATACCCCACTGATGGACAATGTCCAGGAACACATCTCTGCGAAGCATCCATTTGTGAGCTTGTGTGCCGGACCTGCTCAAAGAGTCTGCCACTAGATTGTGCTCCGGTGCAATGTAAACAGCCTGAACAGTCACTTGATACTGGACAGCTAGATCTCAGACCTGAACAGCTAGCCTGCAAAGAAGACAGGACATTGAATCCCCTTGCTTGTTGACATACCACATCACCGTGGTACTGTCTGTAAAAACTTTGAGGGCCTAGGATGAACGAGGGAATGAAAAGCCTGAAGAGTAAGAAGCACAGCCTTCATTCCTTAATACTGATGTGGTCCGACTTCTGATGAAAAGGCCAGAGACCCTGAACCTTAAGACAGCTGAAAAAAGCCCCCCATCTCCTATCTGCGACATCTGTAAAGAGCTTGAGTCAGGGCTGGAGCCTGGAAAAGAAGCCTTAGGTTGAGTGAAAGTTGATGAATCCAGCACTGAAGCTTGAAGTTTGAGCTTCAGACAAGAGAATTATGGGACTGGGAAGTCCAGGGGGTGGCAGTGTTGAAACCAGAACGACTTGGGGTACCACTAGAGCTTTCTCATATGGAATCTGGCCACAGGAAGCATGCAAAGGGTGGAAGCCATGAACCCACGTGCCCCGAGAAAGTTTGTGACCATTACTGACTCCAGAGGAAGAAGAGACTGGAAAAAGGCAATAAGAGACAGGGCTTTGAAGACAGGCAGAGATGCCAGCATGGGGATGGTCAGCTTCCTGCAACCAAGGAAAACATTATCCTGAGAAGGAATCAGAGCAGATTTTTGAAAGAATATGGTGAACCCCAGGCTCTGCAACAATCCTGAAGTACAGCCTCGGGGAAGAAGCTTGAATAAGCAGATCATCCAAATAAGGAAAGATCTGAACCCTCTCTTATCCTGCAAAATCCAATGACAAGAGTGTGGCATTTAGTGAATATCGATGGGGCAATACAGAAGCTAAAGGGCAATGCAGAGAACTTAAAGCGCAAGGAAGAAACAGAGAAACCCAAAATCTTCATGAAAACAGGATGGATGGATATATGAGGGTAGGCATCCTTGAGATCCAAACAGATCACAAAGGCCTTGGGAAGAAGATGGGGAAATAAAGTTTGAAGAGACAACATCCGAAAGGAAGGAATCTTCAGAAAGGTGTTGAGCTGAGAAAGGTCCAGAATTGGTCTCCATGTGGCCTTCTTCCTGGGAACCAAAAATATTCTGGAATAAAAACCCCTCCCTACTTGGGCAGGGGGTACACCCTGAATGGTGCCCTGGATCAACACAGAATGAAGCAACTTTGGGAAAAGAGAAAGTTGTTTTTGAGGAGGTTGAGGAATGCCCAGAAAGGGAGGAAGGGATTTCCAAACCATGAAACACCTCTGGCAGGTAATTGACAGAACCCAAGATTATGTTGTGATCCTTAAATAGCGATTTGGAAGGAACAGGAAAAGCTGGAAGGATAAGGGAAAATGGCTGACAGAAAAGGGAAGCAAACTGTCAAATGGAACAAGACTTATCCTGAAATGGAGGTTACTGGGAAGTAAGGGCCTGTGTAGACTTTGCAGGAGGCACACATCTAGAACCTTTTTTACCTTTGGGTGAATGGTGAAACTGCAACCAGTAACAAAATAAGAAACAGTGCCTTAATCACAACAAACCAACAAACTCAGAAGACACAGCACTTGGAAGGGCACAACGCAGCAAACCAACAAACTCAGTTGGAGAACGCTTTTTGGAGCTGAAGTGTTTTTTCCACTTCCAAGTGCCATGTCTTCTGAGTTTGGAGGGTGAAACTGCCTGTGAACAAAGGCAAGTTTGGAGGGGTAATTCCTCTGAAAGTTTGGAGTAGGAGAAAAACAAAAGTATGTTTCAACTCCTATAAGGCTTTGCCCTTATCCTGGAGAGACTTAAAAAGTTCAGCAGCACCAAAAAGATTTTTAATTATCTAAAGGAGCATCCAATAGTTTAACCTTAATCTCATCAGGTAAAGCCTGAAGAAGAAACCAAGAGTAATGCCTCATTACAGAACCAAACGCAGCAGCCCTCAAAAAAGCATCACCTGCATTGTACATTGTAACTGCATTAAATAGAGTGAAGGGCAACTTGAGAGGTGAAACCCAACAAAGAAAGGCCAGAAGCCTTCCCTTCAGAGTCAGGAAGATAGGAAATCACCTGAGAAAAAGAGGACCAAAACATACCTGGTCATATGAGTATGGTAGTTAAAGGCCCTAAAAGGTTAAGATCTGCGTAATCTCCCGCAGTCCCTCGGATATAATCAGTCTTAGTCCCCCCAACATCTGGAGCAGACATTTGTAAAGCTTTCAATGATGTGCGTGAAGTTGGATCCATGCCGGCCTCCAACAGGGTCACAGAACATGAATCCGAAGCAATGATCAGACGATCTTCCAGGCTTTCAGTAGCCTTTAGAGAGATGCCCGAGAAAGGCTGGACAGCAGCTGTATCAGACCCAAGTTTTTTGGCTGACAGCTGGTCCTTGGGACAGGAAGACACCACCATAGCACCCTGAGCAAACAACTTAAGATGTTGGTTTTCAAGGCGGACAGATAAGGAGGAAAGATGACTACATAGGGGTTGGGGACAAAATCTTGGCATACAGGACACTGCATATGGCTGTGGGAAACACTCAAACAGAACACAGAGGAGACACTGATCATGATGGTCTTTATTGGGAATTTGCCTTCCACACTGATATTTTCCCTTTCTGGATGACATCAAACCAACTGACACTAAAAAGGAAGATAAGGATAAAGCCCAATGGAGCACTTACCTGAAAAATGGCTCAGTAACCAGCACAGAAGAAAGATGTTCTGACCTATGATTCAAGGACGGCATTCGGACTGGTGGCAGAGAAGTTCTGTGTGTGCGTCTGTATGTCACCTTTATGCCCTACTCTACAAGGGAAGTACTGAACCTGTACATACTAAAGGATATGGTATATTAGCCAGATGTTGGTCTATGCTTGGCAGGAGGATCCCCTTCTGTTGGGAATACTGCAGCAATGATATAGAAGGACATCTTTTAGTTAATACAGTAGTCCCTTTACAACAGAGGAAAACTGCTCAGAAAATGACACTGCTCCAGTGAGGAGAAAGTCCAGGTATCTGAAAAAAACACATTTTCAAAATGAGCACTAGAGGAGAATTTGACAGCCAGCAGGGCATGTCAGGGCTGCTAAACTTCTTGCTCCCACACAGCATAACCTTGGCCTTGGAGCAGGGAGCTGTTTGATATTCAATGGTCTAATGAGTAACAAGAAAACTGCAGCATAGCAGCCACTACAGTGAGGGTAGGGGCCAGATCTCAGCAAGGGAATATATCATACCTGCACATCAAACAATGGGAAGTCTTTGCAATGTCACCATATCTCATTTACAAGCAAGCAAACAGGAAAGGACCAAGCACAGAATCTTGGTGTTCTCTAGCTTTTTCCCAACCTATTTTACTTATTTTTTAATCACTTTGTTAGTTGACCGGTTAGGAGAACTAGTTCAATAACTCCTTTTAGTAGCAAACAGGGTCAATGACGCAGATGAAACAAACACAAACAAAAAGCATGTACATATACCGAATGTCATGTGTAAGGGTGGTGCATCAATTGACCCAGACAATTATAGTTCCATAAGCTTGACAAGCTTCATCTGTAGGGGTATGGAAAGGATCATTACATGCAGCAACTACAGTACCTCAAAGACTCCTTACATAAAGGATAAAAGGCATAACAAAACTTCCTTCTGCAGAACACCTTAAAGCCCTTTCCCTCTAATCAGTCTCCTATAGACTGCTGAGGGATGATCTATGTCTGGCTTACAAGGCGTTCACAAATCTCACACTTATGAATCTCCTACATGTTGGCAAGTCAAAGAGTACCAGCAATACAAGGTCTAGGGACCTGAATTTTGTCTGTGACTTAAACAGAACATGCCAGAGAGACAGATATGTGTCCTGGAGACTGCCCCCCATGGAACAAGCTTCCAGTCCATGTGAAGCTGAGTTTGCCAATTACCTAGTTTGAGCACAACTTAGACGAGTGTATGGGTAATAGGAAATTTACACCGGGCTTGCACCTATGTCCCTTACAGACAGGGGTATCTTACAAATGCCTGGCCCTCAATGCATTATTTGGATACTGGACATCATTATTCTTTCTGGAAAACTTGGCTAGGCTTAGAAAGTAACCCCCGGGGTCACTAGCCTAATAACAGTCTGTGAATATATGGCTCTCTTATGGAATTGCAATCTACAAACCATTGACTTAAGCTAAACCAGCTTTGCCAAGGGTAGATTCTGAATACTCAACCTACCTGATTTTTTCAAGAAGGTTACTGAAGCAATGGATGAGGGAAAATCAGTAAAATGTGCATATCTAGACCTCACTAAGGTGTGCAATACACTCAGTTATTTTTTTAATAAACTCTCCCACCTTAATGTCAATCCTTATGTAATTCGATGCATAGCAAACTATCTTAACAAATATAACCTAGGAAGTTAGGGTGGGTAGCTCAATCTCCTCTAAAAGACCTGCCACCAGTGGTGTACTGCAGGGTTCTGTCCTTGGGTCACTTCTCTTTGGGATTTACTTTTTGGAGGTCAAAGCCAATGTTAAGGGCTTATGGCTCACTAAGTTTGCTGAGGACTGTAAACTAAGTGCCATTATTAACTCTTCGGAGGACATCAAGATCCTCCAAGGGGGGCCTTTGCCATACAAATAGCTGGTGTCAAAACAATGGACTAAAATCTAAATGCTAAAAAATGTATAATAATATCCTTCAGCAAGCACAATGTCCCCTTGCAACTATCATACTGACAACAGACCCCTGAAAATCGGTCCAACAGTTACGAACCTGGGAACCTATGAAGACAGCAAACTGCCCTTCTGTCACCATGTAATCTATTACAATAAGAAAGTCCTTTTTCATTGCATAGCTTATTGGTACATTTATGATATCCAAGCCCAGAGATGTGATCATTCCATAGTATTTGGTACTCACTAGACCAATTGATGAGTATAAAGCACCTTTTGGCATGTGTCTGTCCAAACACTTGACACATTGTGAACGCCCACAGAGTTTTCACATAAAGAAAATCAAGAGTCAAAATCATAAGAACTGCACTGATTATCACAAAGCCTGGTCCCTATTCTCGATATCATACAGGATGCTGAGGGTTGACCTCTGCCTCACATACACAGCCTCAATAGATCCTGTCTTTTCAGATCTGCACATCCACAAGTCCATGACGGTGTAAACACCTGTTTAAAAGATCTTAATCTGTTCAGCAAAATGCCGTGGTGGTGCAGCGGTTAGCGTTGCCGCCTCACAGCAAGAGGTTCTCTGGTTCGATCCTCGGCTGGAGTGCCTTTTGTGCAGAGTCTGCATGTCCTCCCTGTGCTCACGTGGGTTTCCTCTGGGTGCTCCGGTTTCCTCCCACATCCCAAAGACATGCTGTAGGTGGACTGGACACTCTAAATTGGCCTTAGGCGTGAGTGCGTGCATGTGTGTGCCTTCTGTGGAAGGTTGGGCACCAGGCTGGCAACTCGACAGCATAAAACTCTACTGCCAATCATGAGCGGACAGGTGACCCACTGTGGCGACCCCTAACCCCGGTTAGAAGAAGACGACGAAGAATCTGTTCAGCAAAATAATCAGAAAATGTAAGGGCATACATATGTATGACACAGAATTGCACTTCTATGTTATCGTCTTCCTCTCCACATAAAACAAAGTACTTCTCTTACTCCAGTCAAATGTAATCTGGATGAACGGACAGGAAACCATGCAAAGTCTTCCCTGGTGGAGTACCCTTGTCCCTTGAGGAAAGGGATAATGTGTAAATGTTCTGCCTGCTATGGGTTACTCATATTTAAATTACAAGGGCTAAAAAATAATGGGAATTTATAGCTACGCTACTTGGAGAATGAGCTTGTACACTCTCATTTATTAGTGAGTTTTGGATGCTGCGAGGTTCGTAACCCATAAAGAATGAGTAAGCTAATGGTTACACTGTCAACAATGAATATTTTCACATGGAAGAGAGCCACTTTCAATGTATCATAATTAGTGGAGAACTCGGAATCAATAGTAATTAAATAAGTTATCCAGCAAGTGATTAATGGATAAAAAGGCAAGACAGGGTTAACCCCATAAAAACTAGATGCAATTTAACATCTAACATTTCTATCCCTAATGAAGTAAGACTCAACAGGTCATTTAAAAAAAAAAACTTCATTAAAACACAGTTTTATCAATGACATTAGTACACATACATTAACAGAAAAGAAACCAAACCATAATGGCATTTTTCATCATCTTCAAACACTACACATATGTTTTACTTACAATTATCATGCACTCAGTATTGCATAAATTACTCAGTTTGTGCCGTCCCTTACACATCTCTCCTCCTGAACATTATTCTGCATGTATTTTTTGCAAAGACTGCATTTATTTCTATGTAATTTGCTCCTTCCATTTTCTAAAGGTTCTACCGCAAATAATAAGTCTCTGTAGAGGATATGGTTTTAACCAAGATTAAACTTATTATATTACAGATAAGTTTAACATTTTACTCTAGTGGGACAGTATGCAGAGACTCTGGTACTACAGTTTAGTATTGAATACGCTGCCAATGTTTAACACAGTCTAAGTGCCTTAAAAGTTCCACTGCAAGAAATGAAAACAAGAGGCATCCACAGAGTCTTCAAATAATAAAATGCTCAACAACAAAGTGTTCCTAGTAACTATAACACAGAGTGAGACAACAGCAATCTAACTGTTGCTAACATGCACTTTTAAATGTCCAAAGTACAAAGAGGGTTCAGCTTTAAGTGAAAGAAGATGTCTCCATAGCTTCAAATTTTGTGAGATGCCAATGTCACCAGGAAAGACTACATCAAAAAGGTTGTTACTCTTTGTTTTCTTTATAAGATGGACCCTGGTTGAACATACATTTCTAGGAGGGGAAGTACTGGCGGAAAGAGGTGCAGAAGCAATGCAAGACAACCTGTAAAGGCTATCCAATGAAATTCCCGCAAGGTCAGAGGTCAGAATGGCGAGTCTGGGAAAAGGCAGATGAATGAATCTGACACACTTGTATAAAATTCTTTCATTTTTACATGCAAAGTATTCCATGCTTTACTGACATAACCAAGCTTCATTATATCTCTGGTAGCAACGGCTTCCAATTCATGAACTCTTATTAGACGATCTGTAAGCTTTAGTGTAATACACTTTTCACAATATTATCAGATCCGGTAATGGTGAACTTCATTTTCCCAGTCTCACTTGATCTAAAAGGCAACAACCAAGTGTGTGACTAAGCTCCATGACTTTTGCTGTCATGAATTTATCTTCAATATGCACAAATGAAGACCATTTATAAAACAGACCATCTTCTATAGCTTTCTCCTAATATGCTATCAAATTATCATTGGCTCTCGATGACTGTCACTGCTGACACCCTAATCCTATGTGCAAAAATGGCAAAAAGGGTTGTGGATGGATGGATGGATGGATTAAATTATGCTCAAGGTAAAACATCCACAGACGATTACTAAAAAGTCTTTCTTTCATAAATTTATTATCAGACAGCCCAGTGAAGGAAATATTTCACTCTAGTAAAGCTCAACCCTTCTACTTTCACAGAACTCAAATACTCCTTTAACAGATTTTTTCATTCATTTTAACAGTACAAACTTTAAATCATTGACCAGGCTTGAATCATTACATATTTATAGGAATGAGTCTAATCATTGACCAGGCTTGAATCATTACATATTTATAGGAATGAGTCTTGGAAGTAATAGTCTTATTAGTTTTTAACAGGTAGCACACATGCCTTTGATGCCAGAAGATCACAAGGCTGTGGGTTCTAGTACCACACCAGGTAGATGGATTAATTTTTCAAGACTGGCAACTGCAGTGCAGCATAAGTGAGTTGCTGCACTCCTGAGTATGGTTTCCTTAGGATGAGATGTTAAATTGAGGTCCCTTCTGTCCTACTTGGTCATAGCTCACATGGATGTTAAAAAATCACATGGCACTTATCAAAAACAGGAGAGGAAATTTGCCTGTTCCCTGTCCAGGTTTCCCCTAGTCAATATGAATGCCTCCTCAAGTCTCCACTGAAGAGACACCTTTGGCATAGTGGGACTAACTTGGTCAACACAGTGTAAATAAATAAAATAAAAATGAAATATTTATGTTATTAAACCAAGAAACTCTCAGATTTTTAAGACCTTGAAGACGAGACACAGTAGCAGAATTTGTCTGTATGGCACACAAGGGGGAAGAGAGCAAATAGGGCGTAAAGTGTGTGAGTCTAGCAACAGACATCCACTAAGACTATTACCTTGTACCTTTAATGAGTTGATGTTTCAATAGAAATTCCACTGTTTTTACTGACAGGTCTGTGGAGTCGTCGAGAATGGCGGTGACTTGCAGGTAGTAATCAAAGTTCTCAAAATTAACCAACTGGCTTAATAATAAGATACATTTAAACATAAAAGGAAACAAATGTCATGTTGCTTGCTACAGCTAAACAATTTACATCCTGTCCACCAATAACACTCAAAGACTATAAAAGAAATAGCATACCTAATACAAACCACCAAAGGTATCTAGGCCTCACTTTGGATATTTCTTTCATTTTACACTACTGACTGATAATACAGTCACCAAAGTCCTATCTCACCTCAAACTGTACTGCATCTCATACTAACTCTCACCTAAGGTCATAGCAGCCTTAGAGCAAAATGTCTTATTTACAAAACTGGAATAAGGCTTATCACTGTTATGTCTACAATCCTCACACAACACTCAAAAAAACTACAAATATCAGAAAACGCTGTCTTCCTATCAGATGCAAGAATACATCATTATAATTTACTAAAGAATCTGAACCAGCTGCCCAACAGACAAAGGGACACACTATTTTATGCAACATTTTTATTTAATATACTTAATCTTGGCACCTGTCAACTCTAATAAGGATCGTTTTAAATGAGGAACAAACTTACATTTTAAGAAATACCCAGAATAACTTCCATAGCTTGGCTTGCACAAAATTCAAAATCAAAATAGGTGAAAGAGCATTCTCTAAACTAGGACTAGCAATCATCATCATCATCATCATCTTTCGGCTTTTCCCATTAGGGGTCGCCACAGCGGATCATCTGTTTCCATTTCTTCCTATCCTCTGCATCTTGCTCTGTCACACCAACCGCCTGCATGTCCTCTCTCACCACGCCCATAAACCTTATCTTAGGCCTTCTTCTTTTCCTCTTACCTGGCAGCTCCATCCTTAGCATCTTTTTCCCAGTATACCCATCATCCCTCTTCAGCACATGTCCAAACCAACGCAATCTCATCCCTCTTGCTTTGTCTCCAAACTGTCCAACATGAGCTGACCCTCTAATATACTGATTCCTAATCCTATCCATCCTAGTCACACCGAGTGCAAATCTTAGCATCTTTAACTCTGCCACATCCAGCTCTGACTCCTGCCTTTTTGTCAATGCCACTGTATACAATCCATATAACATAGCTGGTCTCACTACCCTCTTGTAGACCTTCCCTTTCACTCTTACTGGTACCCGTCTGTCACAAATCACTCCTGACAATCTTCTTCACTCACTACTAAAGCAGTGCTACTCTCTACATCAGTCTACTGCCTGTACTCTCTTCACCTCTCTTCCACATTCACCATTACTCTGAACAGTTGATCCCAAGTACTTAAACTCGTCCACCTTTACCAACTCTACTCCCTGCATCCTCACCATTCCTCTACCCTCCCTCTCATTTACACACATATATTCTGTCTTAGCCCTGCTGACCTTCATTCCTCTGCTCTCTAGAGCATATCTCCACCTCTCCAGATTCTCCTCAACCTGATTCCTACTCTCACTACAGATCACAATGTCATCTGCAAACATCATAGTCCACGGGGCCTCCTGTCTGATCTCATCTGTCAACCTGTCCATCACCACTGCAAATAAGAAAGGACTCAGAGCTGATCCTTTATGTAATCCCACCTCCACCTTAAACGCATCCATAACTCCCACTGCAGTCCTAACCAATGTCACACTACCCTTGTACATATCCTGTACCACTCTTACATACTTCTCTGACACTCCCGACTTCCTCATACAATACCACAACTCTTCTCCAGGCACCCTGTCATATGCTTTCTCCAAGTCTACAAAGACACAATGCAACTCCTTCTGACCTTCTCTGTATTTCTCCAATAACACTCTCAGAGCAAACATTGCATCTGTAGTGCTCTTTCCTGGCATGAAACCATACTCCTGATCACTAATCATCACCTCCCTTCTTAACCTAGCTTCTACTACTCTTTCCCATAACTTCAAGCTGTGACTGATCAAGTTTATCCCTCTGTAGTTACTGCAGCTCTGCACATCACCCTTATTCTTAAAGATAGGTACCAACACACTTTTTCTCCACTCCTCAGGCATCCTCTGACTTTCCAAAATTTCATTAAACAATTTAGTTAAAAATTCCACTGCCATTTCTCCTAAGCACCTCCATGCTTCCCATTGGTATGTCATCTGGGCCAACAGCCTTTCCATTCTTCATCCTCTTCATAGCTGTCTAGCTATGCTAGGACTAGCAATATGGAACTGATTTCCCAATGAGGTAAAAAAACAATCAAACAAAGGAGAAATTTAAATCACCCCTGAATAAACACAGACAAAAAGAAACCAAGTGTACTTGCTATCACAAAACTGGACATGCTACACTTAAAGAAATCCAAATCCCTCAGAGCCACACGGTCCAGGGATCTAAACTTTGTCATCACAATGAACAAAATATGCTGGAGGGATAGGTTTCTGATCCAGAGACTTCCCAGTCTCTGGAATAGACTGCCCATACATGTCAAGCAGAGCACCTCTTTGGCCCCCTTCAAAAGGAACCTTGACGATTGGATGGGAGATAGGAAATTCACCCCGGGGATTACGTCAGTCGCCCTCTGCTAGACAAGGGTCTAGGGAAGTAAATATTGTGGGAAGAAATAGCCAGGAAATTGTTATGGCTAGGCTTGTACAGGCCCTAGGGCCGATAGCCTAGTACCAACCTATGAATCTATGGTTAATGTTCATAGCCTCTTGCATTCCTAAACCGTTTTGTAAATGTATGCATCATTGAATTAGTTCATTTAATGTATGTATACCCTAAAATGTATATTTTATATACATAGTATAAATATTTTACAATTGTTTGTTACACCCATTTATACTGTACGTACAACACACACATACATATATATATATATATATATATATATATATATATACACACACACACACACACATATATATAGATACAAATATATTTATATATATATATATATATATATATATATATATATATGATATATACATATACATTTGTTTTACCCTGTCTACTATAAACTAGGCTTGCACTGTAAATACTGGCATTGTATATAGTACTATACTGTCTTAAGTACCCGGATTGTGATTGGAAAGGATCAGTAGACCGGTTCTCTCATGGAAAGGGTCAATAGACCAGTTCTCTCACCCAGTAAACAATCAACAAATAAATAAGTAACAGATGAATTGAAAGTGTTTAGCTAGTGCTCAGGCTTGGAGAAATTCAACTGGAGCTTGTACAGAGTTTGTAGCAGAGATTCATCTCTTCAGAGGAGAATGGCATCTTCAACATTTTCGCACTACCAAAAGTTGTGGGCAGTGGGACAGGACAGAGTTAACTTAACAACTGAATACATCTGGAACCAAGAGTGAGCCCTGAAGGGCTCCTTTGTCTACTGTAAATTCAGATCAGGAAGTGGAAGCCCAACTTACTGTATACTTTTGTTTTGTAGAGACAGCTACCACACTAGCTAAGAGTGGTGCTGCTAAAGCCCATGACAGTTAGGCATGCAATTAACATATCTGTGGCTGATCATATTACAAATCTTGGGCAACAAAAATTGCTGAAGCAACTTTCCTGTTAAGGCCTTCACGTATGCAATCTTTGGACAACAGGATTGTACTATTGACGAAGTAAACTTTGCAAAACATGCAAAGTGCATTAATAAGTATGCTGTTAGACAGCTGAAAGAACTGCTCCAGCAATGCTCATTCCAGGGTTTTAGATAGTGTTTCTATAGTTATGGGACTATAGCTTAAATCAATGTTCATCTGTGGCATACCACTGAAGTATACAACTGAATTCTGGGATCACTGCTGTAGTGGCAATTAACCACAGGCACATGTCAACACATGTCCAGACTCCAAGAGAATTGGACATCCCTCAACAGGTTGGCCTCCTCTAAACGCTACAGACATCAGACAGAAACTTGGTACAAAGGGGGAGCTGTTATCATCTCTCATTCTTTGGGGTGAGATCCAAGATAAGCTAGCACCAACTGTGACTGTGGCATTTACCCAAAATGGGGTCAGGTTTGACCACCCTGAGCTAAAGAATAACTTCCTGACATGCATATCCCAACAAACTTATAAGGGAGACAGGCAAGAAATACAAACCTACAGACCACTCTGACACCATTCCTTGAGGCTGCTGGGCTATATCACATTTATGGGTTGATCTCTAGTGTAACAATAATCCTGAACTTCAACATCTACTTCTGTGGTTAATGCAAAGCAATACTATGTACTGTAGGGATCAATGTGGCAAACAGTACTCATTACTAAAGCACTGCTACTCTATACAACAGTCTAAGGACAGGGAGGTGGAAGTACTCACTACTAAAGCAGTGCTACTCTCTACATCAGTCTAAGGACGGGCAGCTGGAAGTACTTACTACTAAAGCAGTGCTCTGTACATCAGTCTAAGGGTGGGGAGCTGGAAGTACTCACTAGTAAATCAGTGATACTCTGTACATCAGTCTAAGGATGCGAAGCTGGAAGTACTCACTACTAAAGCAGTGCTACTCTCTACATCAGTCTAAGGACGGGCAGCTGGAAGTACTCACTACTAAAGCAGTGCTACTCTCTACATCAGTCTAAGAATGGGACACTGGAAGTACTCACTACTAAAGCAGTGCTACTCTCTACATCAGTCTAAAGATGGGAAGCTGGAAGTACTCACTACTAAAGCAGTGCTACTCTCTACATCAGTCTAAAGATGGGAAGCTGGAAGTACTCACTACTAAAGCAGTGCTACTCTCTACATCAGTCTAAGGATGGGCAGCTGGAAGTACTCACTACTAAAGCAGTGCTACTCTCTACATCAGTCTAACAACGGGCAGCTGGAAGTACTCACTACTAAAGCAGTGCTACTCTCTACATCAGTCTAAAGATGGGAAGCTGGAAGTACTCACTACTAAAGCAGTGCTACTCTCTACATCAGTCTAAGGATGGGCAGCTGGAAGTACTCACTACTAAAGCAGTGCTACTCTCTACATCAGTCTAAGGATGGGCAGCTGGAAGTACTCACTACTAAAGCAGTGCTACTCTCTACATCAGTCTAACAACGGGCAGCTGGAAGTACTCACTACTAAAGCAGTGCTACTCTCTACATCAGTCTAAAGATGGGAAGCTGGAAGTACTCACTACTAAAGCAGTGCTACTCTCTACATCAGTCTAAGGATGGGCAGCTGGAAGTACTCACTACTAAAGCAGTGCTACTCTCTACATCAGTCTAAGGATGGGAAGCTGGAAGTACTCACTACTAAAGCAGTGCTACTCTCTACATCAGTCTAAGGATGGGAAGCTGGAAGTACTCACTACTAAAGCAGTGCTACTCTCAACATCAGTCTAAGAATGGGACGCTGGAAGTGCTCACTACTAAAGCAGTGCTACTCTCTACATCAGTCTAAGAACGGGACGCTGGAAGTACTCACTACTAAAGCAGTGCTACTCTCTACATTAGTCTAAGAATGGGACGCTGGAACTACTCACTACTAAAGCAGTGCTACTCTCTACATCAGTCTAAGAATGGGAAGCTGGAAGTACTCACTACTAAAGCAGTGCTACTCTCTACATAAGTCTAAGAATGGGACGCTGGAAGTACTCACTACTAAAGCAGTGCTACTCTCTACATCAGTCTAAGAATGGGACACTGGAAGTACTCACTACTAAAGCAGTGCTACTCTACATCAGTCTAAGGATGGGAAGCTGGAAGTACTCACTACTAAAGCAGTGCTACTCTCTACATCAGTCTAAGGACAGGCAGCTGGAAGTACTCACTACTAAAGCAGTGCTACTCTCTACATCAATCTAAGGACGGGCAGCTGGAAGTACTCACTACTAAAGCAGTGCTACTCTCTACATCAGTCTAAGGACAGGAAGCTGGAAGTACTCACTACTAAAGCAGTGCTACTCTCTACATAAGTCTAAGGATGGGAAGCTGGAAGTACTCACTACTAAAGCAGTGCTACTCTCTACATCAGTCTAAGAATGGGACGCTGGAAGTACTCACTACTAAAGCAGTGCTACTCTCTACATCAGTCTAAGAACGGGACGCTGGAAGTACTCACTACTAAAGCGGTGCTACTCTCTACATCAGTCTAAGAACGGGACGCTGGAAGTACTCACTACTAAAGCAGTGCTACTCTCTACATCAGTCTAAGAATGCATGTTTAAGCAGAAATTCCAAAGGGATGCAGTAGCAGCTGCTGCTCTACTAGAATAAAATTTACATAAAAGGTCTAAAAACTGTTAAACACAAAACAGTTAGCTAGCCACTTTGGTAAATTCTGTAAAATCCCTGCTTTTACCTCCTTTTCAGATGACCTCTACTCCTACTGGCCAAGTGATATCTCAGTTGTCAGTGCACAACCAAGAAATCCAACTCTTTCCCTTTAATCAGGGGTTTTTGGGAAGAAGATTAGAAGCTGTAGGGAATGATTTAAAGATGCTACCTTTGGCATGACAGGCTCATTTTTCTCAAGGCTGCTCTGCCCTGATGAAAGACTGTACTGACTACAAAAATTAAGTTCAGAGATCATTCTAGCAGAAACAGCAGACACAAGGAAAACTGCATTCCAGGAAAGGGGCTTAATGTCACAGTCAACACAGGGTTGACAGAGAGAGAGCTCTTGTTTGTCTTGGGGAAAAAAAAGTTTAAGTCCCAAGTAGTGGTTATTTGCTTTCTATGTAAATGTAGATGACATCCTTAAGGAAAAGAATGATTACTGGAAGAGAAGGATACACACAAAGACATGCTGGAAGCATAAGTCAGTCATATGTTAAACGGGAAGCTAAGAACTTGCTGTAGTGAGGCTCTCAAAATGAGGGATTTGGTTAGAAACATATTGGGGAAATCTCTTCTACTTTTCTAATTTTTGTTTCGCATGGGTAGGTTAAGAACCTTTGGTCAGACTTCCCAATTGTGGATTAGGGTATTATCCTCCACACAGGCAAACTAAGACTTGAATGGGGTATACTAATGGGCCATCTTTGTTGGATTCACATCATGCAATGCTTGGAGACCACCAACGGTTCATCCTGGCGCTGAATTATCAGCAGGGTCATTGGAAAATGACACCTGCAATTTTTCCACAATTTTCAACTGTTGAATGGACAAAATTCACAATTTTTAAAATCATTTATTTTATTTTGACATTTAACTGGGTTTGTCCGACTGAGCTAGAGCCATTTTCAGCAGAGGCCCTAGGAGAAAAACTCCAGACAATGAACATAGTCATAAAAATAAGTACATTAAACATAAACTGTGACAGGCAGATATAAAAGCTAAAGACAATGAACAATATTCATAAAAATAGGTACATTAAACAAACTGTGACATCACTTAGTTAAGATAAAAAATAGTGTTAAATTTAAGGAAACACAAATTAGATCACTTTTGCAATAAGGAAATATACAGAAAAGCATTTGGAAAAGATAGTGTCGTTAAACAGGCAAGTACAAAGTATTGGTACTGAATACAGAGTATATGATGGGAAGAGAAATAGCAAAGGAGATGGGGTGAATATAAGAAGGGGTTATATTTTACGGTTGGTGCAGCAGTTAGCATTGTCGCCCCACAGGATGAGGGTCTCCAGTTCGATTCTCGGCTGGGGTGCCTTCTGTGTGGAGTCTGCATGTCCTCCCTGCAGTTGCATGGGTGGGTTTCATTCGGGTGCTCTGGTTGCCTCCCACATTCCAAAGACATGCAGTAGGTGGACTGGACACTCTAAACTGGCCGTATGTGTGACTGCGTTTGTGAGTGGTACAGATGAACCACCATGGCAAGACTAGCCGCCCGGCGGTGTAAACTTTGGCTTGAGAAGACTGTCACTGTTGAAGTGACACCCGACCCCGTGTGCAGAAATGGGAGAAAGGGGTTGAGGATGGATGGATATTTTTACCAAAAGCACTGAAACTACATACTGAAGTACATCTAACAAAGGGTAGCAAAAGTTTAACAAAATGCACAGTACATGATAAAGCTAGGGAAGCCATTTTTAAGTGATTGATTCTGTGCCTGATTTTGTCATTCAGGGTATTTGTTACAATTTAATCACACAAATTTCAATTTGAAACTGACAGAGAACTTTTGAGTGACAAAGAAAACTAAACAGTAGGTGTTGTGAAGAGAGGTGAAAACGTGGATGAGGCAGTGACTATAAAGCTTTGCTCTGTATAGCTGGGTTTCTTTGCTATTAATGGTTCAAATAAACATTAATTTAAACGAGTTAGGTGTTGAAAATGTTGAATGTATTCAAGGAAGTTCAATCCAATCCTGAAATACAACTTTAAAGTGACCTCACTGCATTTTAATCAAACGTAAACAGACTTCACATTAACACCTTTACTAATGATCCTTTTCACAAAGCATGTGCCCTTATCACAATTTTTGGAAATGTATGTTCTTTGCATTAAAGGATTTTAGAATTTATTATTTTTTTTCTACTAAATGTAATGTGGAGAGAGGATAGCAGTTCAATAATTCCTTTACAAATTTGTTTTCAGCAAAACAGGATGCAGTGCCCAAATGAATGCTTAACCATTGCACTGCTAACAATACTTACAGTAACAAAGTGATACTGTGCAAAGCTCATTCCAAATTCCATTCAAGGAAAACTGAGACTAAAAACATCAACACGCGCCGGCTTTCCATGATTACCAACTTACATTATTAATATAAGCTGCAGTACATAAAATGTCAGAGGATGGTGGGACATCTGCAACTTTTGCAAACTATTTCCATAGCTTTTGATAAAAAAATTACTGTAATTTGCTAGTGACCCTGACTACATGTAACAACCAAGACTGTCTGGACTAGAAGGAGCTATCTGGATGATGCTTGGATTGCGCTTGCATGCAATTTGTAAGTGACCTTGACTACACGTGACAACCAGGACTGTCTGGACTAGAAGGAGCTATCTGGATGATGCTTGGATTGCGCTTGCATGCAATTTGTAAGTGACCTTGACTACACGTGACAAAGAGGACTGTCTGGACTAGAAGGAGCTATCTGGATGATGAATGGATTATGCTTCCATACAATTTGTAAGTGACCTTGACTACATGCGACAACCAAGACTGTCTGGACTAGAAGGAGCTATCTGGATGATGCTCGCATGCTTGTTGTCTCCTTCATGACCATCACTAGCATGCTGAGCATGAGACAAACTGGAAAGAAGGCATTAAGTAGTTCTGTGCATCAGCTGGAATCATGCAGCAGAATCCTTTGATATGACAGTTTGTAACAAGTCTATCAAGAGGGCTCCCTAAGTCTGCACTACGTATTTAAACATTTTCCAGTTCAAGGCCTACTTATGAGTGTTTGTTGTGGACCTGCTCAGAAGGGTTGGTATTCTGATGTCTCCTGGTGAGATGTAACAATTTTAGGAGGAGGCCATACTGCAATGCCAGGTCTCATAACTTCACATTAAGTCTGTATAACTGATAAGAGTAATTGCCTCCCTGCTTACAGATGTACCTCATCAATGGAGTGTTGTCTGTGACAACACTAAGTATGACTGGACTTTACCTGTCCTAAATAACCCTTATATATGCCCCACAGGTCTTCATATTCCTGAACTGAAGTGCATGCTTACAGTACTGGGGTGTTATTGCCTCTGTACTTTGATGTGTCCTATGTCTGCTCCCCGGACTAAGTTTGGAGCATCTGTTGTCAACATCTGGGGGATTTCGGATGGCATCAAATGCATGCTAGGTTCATAGGATGTTATTAGGCTACTGACCCAAGGGTCTTTACAAGTCTTGCCGTTAAATTAACATAATACTAGATGAGAGATATCATCTATGCCCAAGGTTTTTCTAGCAAGGATTATCCATGTCCAGGAGAGAAGCACGGGCAATCCCCGGCAGAAATTTAGTTTCCCAACCAGTCATGCAGGCTGTGATTAAACAGGGCTATGGAGGTGCTCTGCTTGATATGGATTGGAATCTATTCCAGAGGAGTGGCAACCTCTGAGAGACGTATGTCTCTCGCCAACAGGTAATGTTTATGTCGTAGGCTAGATTGAAGCCCCTGGAATGGGTGACTCTAGTCCCATTTGACTTACGGATGTGCAGCACTTTCATTAGATTTGGGTCAGAGATAGCCCTGTAACCAGACACAAGTCATCTCAAAGTAGTCTACATGCTACTGATTACAGTGACAGTAACTTCAGTCTGTTCGTATAAGACATGTGGTGGAGACCCTGAATTTTCTTAGTTAGAAATCTCTAAGGTCTCTCAGGCTGCTGCAGGTGTCTGGTACGGTACATACCAAAGGAAGCATTATATTCAATAATAGGCCTGATGAGGGATGACCACAGGGAGGTTATAACCTCTTTTGCTCTTGAGGCGATACCTTTGCTAATCAGGTGAGTGACATAGAATGCCTTCCTCACCACAGCAGACACATGGTGATCAAAGTTGAGGTCAGAGTCAACATGTATTCCCATGTCTCTCAATACTGAATTGGTACTTAGGGTATTATTGATTATTTTATAATAATATATTTAGGGTACTTAGGGTATTATTGATTATTTTATAATCAGCAGGGACATTGTTTTTACGGAAGAGAATGATGATGCATTTTTTAGCATTTAGTTTAAGAGCAGATTTCAATGGGCATATTGGTGAAGGGAACAGAGGGGATGAGGAAGTGATGGGTAGGTATGGTGTTAAGCAAAGGAATGCAGAAGGTCAGATGGTAGTGGATTTCGCGAAAAGGATGGACATGGCTGTGAAGAATACGTATTTTAACAAGAGGGAGGAGCATAGGGTGACATACAAGAGTGGAGGAAGATGCACACAGGTGGATTATATCTTATGTAGAAGGGCCAATCTGAAGGAGATTGGAGACTGTAAAGTGGTGGCAGGGGAAAGTGTAGTTAGGCAGCATAGGATGGTAGTTTGTAGGATGACATTGGTGATCAAGAAGAGGAGGATGAGTGTGAGGGTAGCACCAAGGATCAAATGGTGGAAACTGAAAAAGGGTAATTGTGAGGGGATGTTCAGCGAAGAGTTAAGACAGGCACTGGGTGGCAGTGAAGAGTTACCGAATAGCTGGGTAACTACAGCAGAGCTAGTAAGACAGATGGCTAGAAAGGTGCTTAGTGTGACATCTGGAAAGAGGAAGGAGGACAAGGAGACCTGGTGGTGGAATGAAGAAGTACAGGAGAGTATACAGAGAAAGAGGTTGGCGAAGAAGAAGTGGGACTATCAAAGAGATGAAGAAAGTAGACATGAGTATAAGGAGATGAGGTGCATGGCAAAGAGAGAGGTGGCGAAGGCTAAGGATAAGGTGTATGAAGAGTTGTATAAAAGGTTGGACACTAAGGAGGGAGAAAAGGACCTGCACCGATTGGCTAGACAGAGGGACCGAGCTAGTAAAGATGTGCAGCAGGTAAGGGTGATAAAGGATAATGAGGGAAATGTACTCACAAGCGAGGAGAGTGTGTTGAGCAGATGGAAAGAGTACTTTGAGGGGTTGATGAATGAAGAGAATGAGAGGGAGAGAAGGTTGGATGATGTGCAGATAGTGAATCATGAAGTGCAGTGGATTAGCAAGGAGGAAGTAAGGATGGCTATGAAGAGGATGAAGAATGGAAAGGCTGTTGGTCCAGATGACATACCTGTGTGGAAGCATGGAGGTGTTTAGGTGAAATGGCAGTGGAGGTTTTAACTAGATTGTTTAATGAAATCTTGGAAAGTGAGAGGATGCCTGAGGAATGGCGAAAAAGTGTTTTGGTACCGATTATTAAGAATAAGGGTGATGTACAGAGCTGTAGTAACTACAGAGGGATTAAACTGATCAGTCACAGCATGAAGTTATGGGAAAGAGTAGTGGAAGCTAGGTTTAGAAGGGAGGTGATGATTAGTGATCAGCAGTATGGTTTCATGCCAGGAAAGAGCACTACAGATGCGATGTTTGCTCTGACAGTGTTGATGGAGAAGCACAGAGAAGGTCAGAAGGAGTTCATAGGTTGGTACTAGGCAATCAGCCCTAGGGCCTATACAAGCCTAGCCATAACAATTCCCTGGCTATTTCTTCCCACATTATTTACTTTCCTGGACCCCTGTCTAGCAGGGCGACTGACGTGATCCCTGGGGTGAATTTCCTTTCTCCCATCCAATTGTCAATGTTCCTCTTAAAGAGGTCCAAAGAGGCACTCTGCTTGACATGTATGGGCAATCTATTCCAGAGTCTGGGGAGTCTCTGGGTCAGGAACCTATCCCTCCAACATGTTTTGTTTATTGTGATGACAAGGTTTAGATCCCTGGAGCGTGTAGCTCTGAGGGATTGGGATTTCTTTAAGTGTAGCATGTCCAACAGCTCTGGGTTTGACATGGCCTTGTATGTTAAGCAGAGATCGCCTCTGAGTAGACGATATGCGACAGAGTATAGCTGGAGTTTTTTAAGGCGGTCAGCATAGGGCATCTGCTTTAGGCCTGTGATTCTTTTAGTGAGGTATTTCTGAGGCCTTTCCAGTTGTTGCAGATGCCTTGAGAGGTACATACCAAATGGGGCATTGTATTCTATAATGGGTCTAATGAGGGATGAGTACAGTGGGACAATGACCTCCTTTTTTCTGGATGAAAAGCCCTTCGTGATGAGGTAAGGGTGATAAAGGATAATGAGGGAAATGTACTCACAAGCGAGGAGAGTGTGTTGAGCAGATGGAAAGAGTACTTTGAGGGGTCTTCGTGATGAGGTAAGGGTCTTTGTTGATTTAGAGAAAGCATATGACAGGGTGCCTAGAGAGGAGTTGTGGTATTGTATGAGGAAGTCGGGAGTGTCAGAGAAGTATGTAAGAGTGGTACAGGATATGTACGAGGGTAGTGTGACAGCGGTGAGGTCTGCGGTGGGAGTGATGGATGCGTTTAAGGTGGAGGTGGGATTACATCAAGGATCAGTTCTGAGCTTTTTCTTATTTGCAATGGTGATGGACAGGTTGACAGACGACATCAGACAGGAGTCCCCGTGGACTATAATGTTTGCAGATGACATTGTGATCTGTAGTGAGAGTAGGGAACAGGTGGAGGAGACCCTGGAGAGGTGGAGATATGCTCTAGAAAGAAGAGGAAGGAAGGTCAGCAGGACTAAGACAGAATATATGTGTGTGAATGAGAGGGAGGACAGAGGAATGGTGAGGATGCAGGGAGTAGAGGTGGCAAAGGTGAGTGTGGAAGAGAGGTGAAGAAGAGAGTACAGGCAGGATGGAGTGGGTGGAGAAGAGTGTCAGAAGTGATTTGTGACAGATGAGTACCAGTAAGAGTGAAAGGGAAGGTCTAACAAGAGGGTAGTGAGACCAGCTATGTTATACAGGTTGGAGACAGTGGCTATGACAATAAGGCAGGAGTCAGAGCTTGACGTGGCAGAGTTGAAGATGTTAAGATTTGCACTGGGTGTGACGAGGATGGACAGGATTAGGAATAAGTATATTAGAGGGTCAGCCCAGGTTTGAAGGTTTGGAGACAAAGCCAGAGAGGCAAGATTACATTGGTTTGGACATGCTGAGGAGGGATGCAGAGTATATTGGGAAAAAGATGCTAAGGATGAAGCTGCCAGGTAACAGGAAAAGAGGAAGGCCTAAGATAAGGTTTATGGATGTGGTGAGAGAGGACATGCAGGCGGTTGGTGTGACAGAGCAAGATGCAGAGGACAGGAAGAAATGGAAACAGTTGATCTGCTGTGGCGACCCCTACGGGAGCAGCCGAAAGAAGAAGAAGAAGAAGTTTAAGAACATGGCTTTGGTAGCAATCATTGGTCTGTGTAAGCCCCTTTTGAAGTACGCTGACATAGCTAGCGGATTCAATGACAGCACCTACTTTGCAGTCATCTGCAAACTTGGTTAGCTACAGCCCCTCCATTTTGCCCTGAACCTCTGAGAAGTATATGCCAAACAAGAGAGGGCCCAGCACTGACCCTTGTGGGACTCCACTGGTGACAGGTCTGCTGGTAGAGGTAAAGTCTCCCACTTTGACGGAGTGTTGTCGATCTGTGAGCCAGTTTGCAACCCACCTGAAAACACAGGGGTTGATATTCAACTGGATTAGTTGGTCAATGATACTCAAATGAGGGATAGTGTTGAAGGCCTTGGCCAAGTCAAGACAGGCTGTGTGTATAGCCTTTCCCTCATCTATGGCTCTGGTCACATTCTCGAAGAAGTCCACCAGGTTTAGCAAGCATGACCTGCCCTTGAAAAAAACGAACTGGTATGGATCCAGGGTTTGGAGGTCACCTATATCCTTATTTATGAGGTCCATGATGATTTGTTCCATTGGCTTACAGATGAGGTTGGTTAAACTTATGGGTCTATAGTTACCTGGGTGTGTTGCCGAACCACCCTTGTGGAGGAGGATAACAGTTGCTGTTTTTCACTTACTGGGACAAAGCCAGTACTCCGGCAGTGGTTGAACAGTGTGCCCAATGGATTAACTAGCTCTTGTTTTAGAACATTCAGAATGCAGCCTGGAATGCCATCTGGTCCCATGGAGGCTGTGTTCTTAGCCTTGGAGACAGCACTGATGACTTGCTCTTTGGAAATGCAGGGAGGAGGAGATGATGAAGACATGGACTGTGGTATGCTTGGGGGGGGGGGGGTGAACTTTTCACCAAACCTGTCTGTTAGCAGGTTTGCAATTTCTGCAGGGTCAATGGGTGTGTGTGATGCCATTCACAATTAGATCAGCACATATCTGAGTGCTACCTTTTAGGTTGCAGACGTAGCTAAAGGTAACCTTATGGGTTTATCCTTGGATATGGTTATTAAATTTTTCTCACAGTTAGTCTATGAAGATTTTAAGAGTTGTTTTATTTACTTGTTTAGGCTTAGAAGGGTGTGCTTCCAGTTCTTGGCTCTCACATTTGTATGTTTAAGACAGCAGCTTCTTTCGCTTATTGTATAATTTATTAATACTAGATGTCCACCAGGATGGCTTATTTCTTCTAGAGGATCTTGCATTAATGCTATCTATCCAGCATGACTAGTTGGAGTTCTCTCTCACCTGCTCTGCTCACCAAAGGCACTCCTTCTGGGCAGCAATGATCAGGAGAAGAAACATGTCCAGAGAATACATGTGCAGTATCCTAAGAGTGCCAAGGAAGCAATATATATATATATATATATATATATATATATATTTTTTTTTTTCCTTAAGGAATATTCCTTTCCCTGCATGTCAAGCATCAGCATCTACCCTGTATGTCCTAAGCCAATTAATTCTCAGCGGCAGTATGTATTACCAGTAATGAGTGACAGCCAACTAGGGGGGGGGGGGGGCATCATCTAGGCAAGCACAGAAAAAGCTGTGCCACTGACCTCATCCCTTCTTTTATATTCCTCCCAAGGAAGAAGTCTCTTCACTCCAAATCTAATTCTGTATGTTGGCATAATGATTAAGGTCTTCACCTCATAAATAAAAGTCACAGAGTTAGATTCTGACCTCAGGATACTGGCTAGGCTTAAAATGACCGCCTAACATACAAAGCTATGTCAAACCCACAGCTGTTGGACATGCTGCACTTAAAGAAATCCCAATCCCTCCAAGCTACACGCTCTTGGGACCTAAACCTTGTCACCACAATAAACAGAACATGCTGGAGGGATAGATTTCTGTCCCAGAGACTTCCCATACTCTGGAACAAACTACCTATCTATATCAAACAAAGCTCCTCATTAGCACTCTTCAAGAAAAATCTTGATGATTGGATGGGAAATAGGAAATTCACCCTGGGGATCACTTCTGCGGCTCTGCTCAACAGGGGCACAGGAAAATAATTTTCTTGGGTGGCGAAAGCCAGGGTACCTTTTTGGCTAGGCTTTTATAGGCCCTAGGGCCAATAGCCTAGTACCTACCTATGAACCTATGGCAGTTAGCCTAGTATTCACCTATGAAAGGCCTTAGGGTCTGGCTATACCTCACTAAATCCAGGCTGTTTATGTTTCAATATGAACCCCAAAAGTCCCCATGATGGGGAACTTCAAAGCACCCTCCCCGACACTGTCTTGCATCATTTTGGTTGCAGGCTAAGGGGATATTTATTAATCAAGTCTAACTTTGCCCATGGATGCTGACAAGGGCACCTGTGTTTCCCGGGGGGGGGGGTCTAAACCCTCCTTATGTATGTGTATGCTTCCATGACATGTTAATGAGAGCTACCATTACTGCCTTGGTAGCACCAAGCCTACATCCCCAATCTGTGGCTGCCTCAGCGAGTGAGCTTCTGCTTGGTTGGTGATGATCAACCAATCAGAGCTACCAACCCCCCCCCCAAAAAAAAATCAGCAAACAGACACTAGACTCTCATTCTTATCCTCCCTTGCTTGACGCTTTCCAGTATTTGACACACTACTTGAAGTTGGTTTATCTGCATCATATTCATCCTTCACCCTAAGCCACATAGCTAGTTATGGAACCACTGTATTATTCACATTTATAGCTTTGCTAAAGATGCTATCAGGATAGCTGCAGACATGTACTCCTTGGACATGAGCATCTCTCTTGCAATGAGGTTCTTCCTTTTAGGCATAATCCAGGAAAAGGTTGCATGGGAGAGAGACCTTCTTCAGAGGTAGAAAAAAAGACTCTGCAGTAGGATGTATATAGGCGTGCCCCTAGCAGCAGTTTGGCTTTGGTGTTCATAGGTTGGTACTAAGCCATCGGCCCTAGGGCCTATACAAGCCTAGCCATAACAATTCTCTGGCTATTTCTTCCCACAGTATTTACTTCCCTAGACCCCTGTCTAGCAGGGCGACTGACGTGATCCCCGGGGTGAATTTCCTATCTCCCATCCAATCATCAAGGTTCCTTTTGAAGAGGGCCAAAGAGGCACTCTGCTTGACATGTATGGGCAGTCTATTCCAGAGTCTGGGGAGTCTCTGGGTCAGGAACCTATCCCCTCCAGCATGCTTTGTTCATTGTGATGACAAGATTTAGATCCCTGGAGCATGTGGTTCTGAGGGATTGGGATTTCTTTAAGTTTAGCATGTCCAACAGCTCTGGGTTTGACATGGCCTTGTATGTTAAGCAGAGATCGCCTCTGAGTAGACGATATGCGACAGAATATAGCTGGAGTTTTTTTAGATGGTCAGCATAGGGCATCTGTTTTAGGCCTGTGATTCTTTTAGAGAGGTATTTCTGCGGCCTTTCCAGTTGTTGCAGATGTCTTGAGAGGTACATACCACACGGGGCGTTGTATTCTACAATAGGTCTAATGAGGGATGGGTACAGTGGGACAATGACCTCCTTTTTTCTGGATGAAAAGCCCTTAGTGTTGAGGTATGCCACATAGAAGGATTTCCTGACTGTTGTGGCGATGTGGTTATCTAAGGCGAGACCACTGTCCACCTGTGTCCCTAAGTCTCTTATCACACTTTCGGTGTTTAGTGCACTGCCACCTATGTAGTAATTCACGGGTACACGTTTTTTCCCAAAGGGGATAACTATACATTTCTTTGCATTGAGCTTGAGCCCATGGCTTTGGAACCAAGCATCTGTTTCTGCAAGGATCTTTTGTAGAATAGCCACATCATTTGGAGATTCAATAATGGCTCCCAGTTTGCAGTCATTTGCGAAGTCTGTTAGTCACAGTACCTTAGTGTTGGCCTGTCCCCTTCAGAGAAGCAGATGCCAAACAAGAGCGGTCCTAGGACTGAACCCTGAGTTACTCCACTTGTCTGGAGCTGGATTTTGAGTCGGCTACTTTTACAGTGTGGGTTCTGTCAGTAAGCCAGTTGGCAACCCATTGAGTGACGTAGGGATTAATGCCCAGCTTAGTAAGGTTATCTATGATTCCGGAGTGGGGGATGGTGTTGAAGGCCTTGGCGAGGTCCAGATAGGCCGTGTGGACTGCCTTACCCTTGTCCACGGCTCTGGAGACTGATTTGAAGTCGTCAATCAGGTTCAGAAGACAAGATCGGCCCTTCACAAACCCAAACTGCGTGGGGTCCAGTGTTTGAAGGTTGCCAATGTCTTTGTTTGTAAGTTCCATGATAACACGTTCCATGGCCTTGCAGATCGGGCTCGTCAGACTGATGGGGCGGTAGTTCCCGGGATCCAAGGTGGATCCTCCCTTGTGAAATGGGATAATTGTAGCAGTGCACCACTCAGTGGGCATGAAGCCTGAGGTGAGTCTATGATTAAACATGACACAGGTGAGGTGCCAGTTCTTTTTGTAGTTCATGTAGTACTCAGCCTTGGATGTCGTCTGGTCCCATGGATGCTGTATTCTTAGCTTTGGAGTTCGTTTTTTACCTGCATGGCTGTTATTACCGGAATTTGGCAATCTTTCGGTATTGAGATGGGCCCTTTAGGGGGTGAGAGGGTGTGAAGTTTGCACTGAATCGATCTGCCAGGATATTGGCAATATCCTTGGGATCAGTATATTTAGTGCCATTCTGTTGTAGCTCAGAGCAGATCTGAGCACTGCCATTTAAGATTCTTGACATAGCTATAGAATGCCTTGTGGTTGTCTTTGGAATCTTTGGCAATGTTATTTTCGTAACTAGCTCTGGAGGATTTTATGCGGGATCTCAGCTTCTTACTGAGGCTGGTGAGGGAGTTTTTTGCATCCTGGGATTTTCCCCTTTTCTGCAACAGTTTCTTCCTTTTGTTGTAAAGTTTATGGCAAGGGACCATCAGATTGGCTTCCTTTTTTTGGAGGAGAGCGTCTTGGTTCTATTGGGGATGGCACGATTCATGCATGAGTGGATGTGCTCCTACAGTGCCTTAGTGTAGGATTCAGCAGTCGAACCTTCAGTTCCCGTATGCATGGGTGTCATGAAGTTTTGTCACTTCTGATTTGAGTAGCATGAAGTTGGCTTTGGAGAAGTTTTTACGGAGGTTTCCTTACTGGGGGGGGGGGGTGAGGGTGGGATGTGGATGTCAAGGGTGATTAGCTTATGGTCAGACGTGACCAACGAGATGGTAACCATAGGTGTGAAGCATCGATTTCCCATGTTGGTAATGACCAGGTCTACGATACTGGAGCCCCTGATGGGACTAAGGATTAGTTGATCCAGGGCGTTGGAATTTATGAATTCCAAGAACCGTTGGGCAAAAGTGTTGGTACACGAGTAGTTTTCCCAGTTAATGGCAGGGTAGTTGAAATCACCCAATATTAGGGTGTTTGGTTGTATCTTAACATTTTCCAGTATGTTTAGAAAGGTGTTGTGAGAATATTGGGGCATGGTGGGGGATCTGCAGCAAGCTACAATTTGGATTGCAGTCTTGCCTAGTGTTAGTTGCACCTGGTGACTTTCAGACTAATTGTGTTGGGCAACTAGCCTGGTGTTGTGAATATCCTTGGTGAACATGGACACTCCACCTTTAGTGTTTCAGTCCTGGTTTGTTGGCCGAAAAGTGTGGTAAGAGTTGTAGCCTGGTATTGCAGGGGTGCACTCTGGAGCCTTGAACGAGGTCTCAGTTACTGCACAGATATTGATTCTCTCCATTTTTAGGAGTGCCTCAAGAAAGTGCATTTTGAGGATTAGACATCTAGCATTGAGTAGCATTACCTCCAGATTTTGTATGCTTGTACCTGTTATGGTGGTGGTTTTGTCCTTTGAACTTTGCCTTAAAAAAGGCACTCTAGGGGTGGCAAGAGCCTTAGCCAGTAACCTGAATCCCAGGGGCAACAGGTGCAGACCATCGCTGGCAAATCATCGTGGTCTGCTGATTATGTTGTCCCAGGCAGACAGATACTGGAACCCCTTTGAATGACACCAGAAGCTTAGCCAATTGTTGAAGACAATCATTTTGTCATTATACTGTGGTATCATTCTGGGCGAAGGCAGGATGCTACTCAGGGCTAGGGTCATACTTGCCTGGGCCATATGATCCGAGAGCTCTTCCATGTAGTCCAGGGAGGTACATCTCAAGTCATTCACTCCAACATGGACAATGACAGAGTCATATTTGTACTTGTTGTGGAGTGACTTGAGTGCATGCGTTATGTGGCGGATCCTGGAACCCGACAGGCAGCTGTTGGTGCAAGTTGGATTTCTGGAGGCTAAAAGGAATCCCTAAATTTGACAGGCATGAAATGGCGAGGTTTAGGTTCTTTATTAGCCATTACTGCTGGTTGGGGGCTTGGATTAATTCATGGCCCAGGTATGGACAGATACGAGTCCACCTGTGATGAAGGAGAGTGAACACACGTGCCAAGCATTTAGCAAATACCTTGGAAGCATTAGTGAGTCCGAATGGCAAGGATATGATTTAGGAAGTGGTTAGGGCCCACTCAAAACCAAGGAACGAACCTCATATGATACTGAAACATAAATATGTGGAACAAAGTGTCATTTACATCCAAACTAACCTTAAAACCCAGAGAATTAAATAGACAAGAGATGCTCCTGAGTTATTATCCTGAATATTCTGACTCTTACAAATTTGTTTGCAGCAGAAAGATCTAGAATGGAAAGCTCACCAGAAAGAAGTTTGAGTAAAAAGTGGTGCCCTCTTTTGTGGAAGGAACTTTGTTGAGGAACAAGCTAATAAATTATGTATCACTGGTCCTGCTACAGGGTGCTGTTTTGTAGGAACCTGAGGTGGTTATACACAAGAAGGGAAACTAATGAACTCTATTTCTGTAACCTGTGCATGCTAAACTTCTTATCCAGGTGTTTGACATAAAAAAGATCCACTAACTCTCGAAAAGCTTTAACCTTCTGTATCTGATATGGGGAGGGAGACAGAGTCTGCCCCACAGTCATAACTTTGGGGGATACATTTTTGAGAAAAAGAGATTCCATTATCCCACCCCTTTCCTTATTGTTAGTCCTATCCGCTTTTTCATCTTCAACTGATCTTGTCAAGGCCTTCTACCATTTAACCTTATCGATCCAAGTTTGTTTTCTGTAAAAGGGACAACTCCTAGAGAAGTACCTCCTGCTACATTTTGATAATGATGGTCGAAAGAAGCAACTTTTCCACTATTTGGAACATTTTCATTCTTCTTCTAATCTCTTCAATGCTTCTTATACAAGAAGGCTAAAAAGTTAAGAAATGCCACCTGGAGCACATAAGATTTGGTCCTTGACATCCTCAAGTTGGGGATCAGTTCTGAGTCAAGCATGCCTTCTTGAAACTGTTCCAGCAGCAGCAACCCTGGCAGAAGTATCAAAGTCATAATACTGCACTGGATAGTACGCTTACTCACATTATGTGACATCTGAATATGTCTAGAGATTTTCAGTTTCAGAGTTGAGTCCACAAGGTAAGAGTGGTACAGAGGAGCAGCAGAAAGTGTTGTCGTCCAACAGCAAGAGGTTACCTGGTTCGATTCTCTGCTGAGGTGCTTTCTGTGTGGAGTTTGCATGTCCTCCCTGTGTTCACGTGGATTTCGTCTGGGTGCTCCGCTTTTCTCGCACATTCCAAAGACGTAGTAGGTGGACTAGACACTATAAATTGGTCATAGGTATGAGTGGAAATGCAACTGTATGGTGCAGAAGAATTACCGGGGCAGGGATAACCACCTGGCGTTGTAAACCTTGGATCTAGAAGGTTGTCACTGTTGAAGTCACATCCCGTCCCCATTTTCAAAATGGGAAAAAGGGGTTGTGGATGAAAGGTGAGTCCACAGGGGATTAAACAATCTCCACTACTTGCTTTGGCATACTCGCTAAAGGGTATACTTTATGTCGCCGAAATGGAAACACAGCGAATGCCATTTCAGCGACACGTAAACACCAATCTACCACTTCCACGAAAGGCCAGAACATCGATTTTTTTCCAAGGGAAAAAAAAATCACTTGGCCATCGCCGTGTAATTGCTCCTTTCCCCACTGTAGTGCAATCTCAGCATTGGTATATTTAGTTGGGGGTGTGTAGGAGGCACAGCACCCCCCACACACTAGGGGTGTGTGGGGGTGAACCCCACCACTTTGTAATGTTAGGTATGGTGTTTTGTGTGTGGTTGGACTAATGATTTTTTTCCCTTGGAAAAAAAATAGATGTTCTGGCCGTTCGCGGAAGTGGTGGATCAATGTTTACGTGTTGCTGAAACAGCATTCGCTGTATTGCAGTTTCGGCGAGATAACATAGACCCACTTGCTAAACACTGTAGTATATGGGTCTTGCATGTTTTAATAAACTGTTTAAACGTTAAAGACTTGTTTCGTGTCGATCTACTGGGACTACCCTTGCTGCAGTTTGCCGGTTTGTCTGTTTATCACTTGTAAAAAGTAGCCTTAAAATCCAGTGTTGAAGAAATACAGACTTTTTGTCTAGCTGGTCTAACACTCAACTTTTCTTTATTATTTGGCAGCATTTTGATGATGGGTATCAGTCTTAAACCCCTTCTCACATCCAGTACTTGACTTCCTCTACGACTCTGCAAAAGGCGTGGACAACTTGAGTGCGCGGATTTGGGACTCTGCCTTTAAGCATTCAGTTTGGAAAGCATCCTGAAATGGCCACACACTGGAGGAAAAGCAGTGGGTTTAAATCGGTCAACGCCCAACAGGTCAGTGTATCTCTCTTCAGGGATTTCAAGGATTCCTTGGGTCTTCACTTAAAATGCTCCTTCACAAGGCTAAATGTCTTCCCAAAACTGGCATCCTTGGACAGAGGAACCAAGTCACAGGGACTCCTTGTCATCAGTATTGTATCCCACTGGTATGCAAATTTAAGAAATACAGGCTAATTCATAAGTGTCTTCCTTACTGACGCCTGAGGTTAGCTAATATAAGTGAATTCCTTTTCTTTTTCAAAGGGACTTGTAGGCCACAGTGCTTAATGCTGGGCCCACATGCTGAGGAAAAGAGGATGCTAACCATCTACCTCATTACAACACCTTACTCTGTGAATCTTTCATAGCTGAAAATGAATCGGGCAGATGGCAGTGGGATAGCTGTCTCTGGGCCCAACTCCTAATTCAAAGACATGAGACCTAAAGGTCAGTGTGGATAGTGGTAGGTGGTCTAGACAGAAAGGCAACAGTGGCCATTCTGGTCTGATGTCTTTTGCACAGTAAGAATGGAAATACCTTCTTTCACAACTGAACTGTTTGACCGATCCAATGTAAAACCAAGCAGTCCACAATTGTTGACTGCTGACTGGCTATGATGCAGCAACGTAAAAAACTAAGGGCTGGTTCAATGGAGAAGGCACAACCTTGTTACAGACCCCAAAGGGGAATCAACAGATTACAGTTTAGAAACAGGGGCTTTTTAACTAGTGCCACCACACCATGGAAACTAAGTTCTCAGGTAAGAGATAACTCTAAAAAGGTTACTTTGGCATTATGTATCTTGTCTGCTCCCCAGGTAAAAATATTCTGGGTTTTGTCCATATTCCTTTCGCCCCTTTCCTTTTTTTTTCTTTAAAACTCACATTGGGATAAAGTTTAACCAACACTGAAGAGATGAAGACTCCTAAACCTATGGTGATGAGTTCCGCCTATTCCAAACAGGCTTTGGGTGATTTGGCCAAAACTGTCAAGATTTTCTTTTTAAAGTGACATGCTCTTTGCACATTTATACCACATATTCTGGGTCTGGGGATAAAGGTACTAAAGGTATAAAGCCATTCTGTGAGATCTGACTATCACAGTAACACTCGTTGTCAAGTGTTTTTATGGATGTCATGGGCCTCAGAAAGAACTGGACCAAAATGCTCTAACAAGAGGTATCAAAATTCACCAAAAGAGCATAGCTACTTAAAAAATAAACACAATAAAGGCCTAGAAAGGAAAAAGATTTCCAGTGAGTAGATATTGTATACCTGCTGGAAGCCTGGATTCTCTACTGGTGACACCAGTACCTGACATTGCATCACAGTAAAGAGAACTGGAAATGGTGTGTTGCTCTTCCCTTTCTACCTAGTATCACTCTGCTATCTGTGGTAGAAAGAGGAGACCAGCTCATTGGGGAATGTCAAAAGCTGACAGGCTGGCTGGCTGCACTGATAAATGCCTGTGGCTAATTGCCATCCTTTCCAAATACTACTGCAGTAGCAAGCCACATTTTGAATACCAGAGGATCATTCTTTATGAAAGGAGATACAATGACTGTCTTTTCCAAATGATTATGAACAAGACCTTCTTTATAAGATCTGTTAATACTGAAGTAACTGAGTTAGCAGTAGTAGTCCAAGCTATTTAATGACTAGGATGTCAATTGAAGCTGACCCAGGCTTCAACTTATAAAATAATTTATAAGCTAAACCTGATGAGATTGTTTGAAGGTTGAAGGCAAAACAGACACTCTATGGAGAAATGTAACAATTAGTACATTCACTAGCTACCAGCATCTTTGTTACTAAACAATAGGAAGCATTCTCTAAGCTTATATGGTACAGAGGAATGATACCAGAACTATGACCCAAATGATCAGAGATCAATTAATAGCTCAGCAGGCAGGTGACAGATGACGGGAATAAGAATCTGATTTCAGATTGCTCATCCTGGGGGAGTAAGGTGGTCTGGTCCACTGTAATACTGTCAACTAATGGAGAATGAGCTGCATGGCACACAGCACATGGATCAAGGATGTATACTGCATCCATGTAGTA
Organism: Protopterus annectens; assembly: GCF_019279795.1. NCBI lineage: Eukaryota > Metazoa > Chordata > Ceratodontiformes > Protopteridae > Protopterus > Protopterus annectens. The sequence goes on from NC_056733.1 coordinate 1,405,014,594, forward strand.
GCCTTCAGGGGACATGTATGGGAACATGACATGCTTCCAAAGGAAGGCACAGTGGGCCCTAGTATTCCTGAGAAAGTGCAGTTGTGCAAAATCTTACCATAACAGTAGATGTCCTTCTTTTCACTCTTGCAGTAGTCTTCACTGAAGGGATCTTCTGCCAAGGACAGCCCAATGTCCGGCCAGTATATCAAAGCGTTTAGATCTTATAGGCACTGCATGTCGCACTTATGCTCCTTGTGTATGGCACAGGGCATAAAGGTGACATACAGACACAAATACTCAGCACTGGACTACCCCAAGAGGAATAAAACACCCCCAGGGACATAAGAGAACATGCACGTCCAGAAGAAAAAAAAGTTCAGAAGGGAAAGGAAGCAACAGCCCCTTGTCCAGAAGTAATAAAACACAGAGGCAAGAGCTATAACAGAGGGGGGAAGGAGGAAGGGACTGAATACAGCAACAGTAAAAAGAAGGACATCTACTGTTATTAGAAGATGTTTCACAACTGCAATATGTTATTCCACATCACTGTTGCAGTATTCTTCACTGAAGGAAGAGTACAAGAGTTAGGAAACAGAATGGGAGGAGAAAGGCAAAGAAGAACCCTCTACAAACCCATGCACAACAGGCCTGGCAACATCTACCCCAACCCTTGTAAAAGGCACCAGAAGAGGCAACCACCCGAGTAGAATGTGCCTTTCCAAACAAAGACATCTGCAATGAAAAGAATTAACAAAAGAAAATGGCCTTAGAGATCCAAGAGGAGATGGTTTGCTTGAAAACAGACAAACCCAAAGTCCTGAGATGAAAGGAAACAAAAAGTTGCTCAGACTTGCAATTAATCTTTGTTTTATCAAAATAATACCTCAGTTGTCTATGCAGGTTCAAGGTGTGAAGAACTTTTGCACTGGTAGACTGCAGAGAAGGAAAAAAGGTAAGGAGTTGACAGACTGATTAAGGGATTACTGATAACCACCTTGGGCATAAAAGAAGGATTAGTATGAAAAGATACCATGTTACTGTGAAAAAATAAAACAGAAGGAATTGCCATAAAAGCCTTAAGTTCAGACACTCTCTTGGCAGAAGTAACAGCCAACAGCAGAACAGTCTTCCAAGTACAAAGCTGCAAGGAAGATGAACTAGCCAGTTCAAAAAGAGCCTGAGTCAATTTTTCAAGTGTAAAACTGAGGTCCCAAGAAGGTGGCAAAGACTTTCTTGGGGGCCTGATGTGAAGGATGGCTTTAAGAACCTGCCTGACTTCAAACCAACAGGTCAAATGGGGAATTCAAGGGCAGACAGTCAGAGATTGCTGACAGGTGAGCATTAACTGAAGAATATGCCAAGCCAGCATAGAGCAGATCACACCAATAACAGAGAACCATGGGAACCCCCACTGAAAAGGGGTCCTAACAGCAAGAGAGGCACCAAACAGTAAATAGTTTCCATTTAAACATATATGATTTTCTGGTAGTGGATTTCCTGGCCTTGTGCAGAACCTGAAACACATCCTCAGAAAAGAGGTGTCTAAAAGAGATCAAAGCCCTATCATCCACAGTGTCATTTGAAGAGTGGACAGGTGAGGAGGGATAAGAGATTTCTTGTCTTGTGTGAGAAGATCCATCCAGTAAGGTAATTTGTGGTGACTGTCCTGGTCATATGAAAAAGAACCAGTACTGTCTGGGCTAAAAGGGACTCACCAACAAGATTTTGGGAAAGTCCTGCTTGATCTTGTGCAGAACATTTGGCAGCACAGGAAGGGAGAGAAGACATAAAGACATTACCTTCCAAGGAGAAGACAGTGCATCCACTTTCCAAGTTAAAGGATTTGGTACTCTCGAGCAGAATGGAGAAAATTGTCTCTTCAGAGGACAGGGAAAAATGATCTGCCTGAGAAATATCCCACTGATGGACTATGTCCAGAAGCACATATCTGTAAAGCATCCATTCATGAGCCTGTGTTCAGGACCAGTTTGAAACAAGGAAGCAAAGGAACAGGGAACATCATAGGTTCATAGGTTAGTATTAAGCTAACTGCCCTTGTGAGACATTTTAAGCCTAGCCAATTATCCCTTGTGAGACTCAAACCCTGCACCTTGTGTTTGTAAGGCAAACACTTTAGCCATTAGGCCACCGATTCAGTTCAGGAAAGCAATATTGAAGCTACACCGACTTGAGGTACCATTAAATCTTCCTCATATGGAATCTGGAAAGAGAAAGCATGGGAATAGTGGAAACCATAAACCCTAAAAGAAATTCCAGGGCCGTGATACTGGACAGAGGAAGAAGAGACTGAAAGAGGGTTTTCAGAGACAAAACCTTGGGAGCAGGAAAAGAGGCCAACATGGGAATGGTCTGAATCCTACAATCAAGAAAAATATGATTCTGGGAGGGTGTAAGCACTGACTTTTTTGAGAATGATGGTGAACCCCAGACTTTGTAAAAGACAACTGGTAAAGTGAAGATCTAGCAGAAAACTGCTGGGAGAAAGGGCCTGAATAAGAATGTCATCTAGATAAGTGAATATCTGTATCCCTAGAAACCTGCAAAAGGCAATGACAGAAGTGAGGCACTTGGTGAATATCTCAGAAGAAATGCCAAAGGGCAAAGCACCGAACTAAAAATAAGAGGAAGAAACAGTGAAATGTAAACATTTTCTGAACAGAGGGTGATCAGGAATATGAAGATAGGCATACCTGAGTTCTAATGAGACCAAGACCTCAGGGAGAAGAACAGGAAGCAAAATCTGAAGACACAGCATCCTGAAAGAAGGGGGTTCATGTAAATCGAAAGGACAGATTTTCGAAACCAAAATGGTCAAACCCATATGATCGATAATTCAGTCTGTTGATCTGTTCTGACTGAGATCACATTACAGCAAGGATCAGAAAATTTGCCCTTTTCCCCAATGTAGTGCGATCTTGGAGTTGGTATATATAATGAGTGGGGGGGGGGTGCAGGGGGCGTGCCCCCCTGCAAAAGCATTTTTTGTGTTGTATGGGGGTGTTGTTTGCATTTTAGTTTTTTTTTTTTTGACGGACAGAATTGTTAATCATATAGGTTCAATTATTTTGGTTTTAGCAATCTGTCTGTCTGATCTTTTGCCATAGATCCAAAGAAGGGACCTTGAGAAAATTGTTGAGAGAAGGACATCCAGAATTGATCCCCAAGTCTTCTCCTTCCGAGGAGCCACTTGGGTGGGTGGAACAGGTTGAATGGTGCCCTGATCCAAAAAGGACTGCAAAACCTCTAGGAAAAGAAAGAGTTGGTCTGGAGGAGGCTGTGGAATGCCTGAAAAGGGGGGAAAGAGTTCTATATAGACAGCACCCAAGAGTCTGAGATGATCTGTTGTCAATTTGGGAGAGAGAGACAAAGGCGGAGAGACAAGGGGAACCGGCTGAGGGGAAGAGGAGGCAAAATGCCAAACAGGCTTGTCCTGAAAGGAAGGCTTCTGAGATGTAGGAGTCTGAGTAGACTTAACAGGAGGAATACAACCTGACTACTACTTACTTTTGGGAGCGTGACAAGTCTGCTTATGGACAAATGAAGACTTAGAAGGGTAATTCCTCTGAAATATGGGTATAGGGGAGACATAAATATGCTTGAGTTCCTGCATGACCTTACACTTATCCTGGAAAGACAGGTTAGTAGCAGCTGCCCTAAAAAGACTTTTATAATCTAGAGTAGCATCCAAAAATTTGGTTTTAATATTATCAAGTAAAGTCTGAAGACAAAGCCAAGAGTAACACTTCATCACAGAACCAAATGCAGCAGCCCTGGAAGAAGCATCAGCAGCATTGTAACTGCTTTTTTATGAAGTAACAAGTGACCTGGGAAGTGAACCCAAGCAAGGAAAGGGCTGAAGTTTCCCTTCTGAATCAGGAAGATCGGACACAACCTCAGCTACCTGAGAAAGGAGAGTCACGACATACCTGGTCATGTGGGTTTGGTAATTTAATAGCCTGAAATGACAAGGTGGGAGCAGTATATGCTTTTTTTACCCAACTTTTCCATAGCTCTACTATCCTTATCAGAAGGAAGGAGCTTAGAAGGCGGCAAATGTTTAGAAGGCTAATTGGTTGAGGCTGAAACCACTGAAGGGTTAACAAAAGGACACAAACAAAAAATTGCAGTCCTCAGGCACCTTGTAGAACCTATCAGGCTTCTTAGGGGCCAGGGACTGAGAGTCTAGACTACAGAGGCAGCAGAGTTGGTGTCCAGAAAGCTTAGGAGACTACATTTGTAAAAGCTCATAGCATCTCTTTTGGATGTCACAGACCTGGGATCTATCCCACTTAAAGTACTCCATCATTTGGGGAACATTATCCCTGAAGGACAATTCCTCCAACGGGGAATAGAGGCTTAAATAATCCTCTTCCTCTAAGCCATAGTCTAGAGGAGAAGGGATTTTAGAGTACAAAAGGGATTCCTCCCCAGAATCTTGTCCTCATCAGAGGAATCTGGTTCCCTCGTCCTCTTAACAGGCATGTAAGATCAGGGAGGAGTAGGGACTGGCACCCCCTGAGGAGGTTTCAAGGCCATCAAGACTTTGAACAAACCTGAGTAAAATCTTGCCATTCACATTGGGGATCTTTAGTAACTGGAGTAATATGCTTGGTCATTTGCTTTTTCTTATGTGGGACATCTGCCCTAACAAATCTTAGTGGCTCGTTCTCTGGGCAGGATTTAATGATTGTAGTTAGAATCTGTTCCTGGACTAAGATTTGATGAATTCCCTCTGCCCCTCAGAAATAATCAGACATGATTCCACCTCAATGTCAGGAGAAAATATCTGAAAAGCTTCAGAGGACGTGCAAGAACTGAGATCCATGCCAGCCTCCAACAGGGTTGTGGCAGAGGAATCTGATGCAAGCTCTGGAGTACTTCAGGGCTTTCATTAACTTCTTGGAAAACATCTGACGGAGGATGGACAGCAACTGGATCAGGCCTAGACCTTTTGGTCTTCTTCTTGGAAGACGGCTGTCCCTCAGGATGAGAGGAATCTGCCACAGAACCTTGAGCCAACAACATAAGACCCTGGTTCTTTGAGTTACATGTATAGGAAAGATAAGCGACTATGGAGGGTCTCAAGCGCAAACGCTTGAAAGACAGAGCACTGTGTATGGTTGTGGGACGCTCTTAAGACAAAAAAGACACTGGTCGGGACAGTCTTTATGGGGAATCTGCCTCCCACACTGACAGTTTTACTTCTTGGATGACATAAAGACAAGTAATAACAAACTGAGATGAAACAGAGAAGAAATCTCAATGGGGCACTTATCTGAAGAAGGCTTGGTAACCAGCACAGCAGCAGGGCATGCAGACTGATGTTCGATAATGGAGTTTGAACTGGCCACAAAGAAGTTCTGAGAATTAACCACAAAAAAGGCATCAAAGAGTCCACTGCAGATACATCAAAAAATGTGCACTGATTACAAGCTCCACATTTTCTAGTACCCTTTGATGAATCGCCAGCTTAACCATAGTGGGAACCCCTCTCAACGAAGTTCTTAACATTCTTGGTTCTCCTACACACAAAGAATGGTTTCGGTCTTACAGTCTTCACAAGAGAATCAGATATCTGTAGAATATTCCAGTTCTTTCTAAATATATTTTTAACTGATTAGGATGCTGAATTGTACTGAAGAATTAAAGCCCTACTTAAAGGAGTAGTTACCAAGGGGCTCCAAAGGTGGGGTAGTAAGATTGTCATTCCCAGTGATAACTTCAAAACCTGTCCCTAACAGGGGTTTGTATCCGTCACCCCTTCACTCTGCGACCTCATTACTAATGCATTTCACCAAGGTCTCAGGACAGCTTCTATCCATAAACATGCATTCCAATTTCCTTTTCCTCTAAAAAGGTTTGTTTCTTCAAAATTGTTTTGGCAAGTCTGACGAACAAACCTTTACCTAAACTCTTTTTTTTTGCAAGACTGGATGACAACTATTAAAAAATGTGGGCTTACGATAAATATTAGATGAAAAGACTTTTGCATAGGGTCAACAGAAATTCTAATATCTAATAACTGATTTCCTTGAGGTCAAATTGCCATGTAAAATTAAAAAAAAACTCTTAGTATTACTAATAAAATTCATAAAACTGTCAAGCTCCGTTTCAAACTCATCCCGTAACATAAATATGTTGCCCAAAAAACAAAAAATATGCTTTGCAATATTTAAAGTGTTAGGGTACAAACAAGAAATGTTGCTCCCAGTATAAAATTACTAAACTGCAAATGCTGGTGCACACACAGCAACACCCCTGACCTGTCTGAATAATTCCCCTTCAGAATAACTGAAAATGTACCTCAGAACAATATCCATGAAGCCAACCAAAAGCTTAATGTCATTTGCAAACAAAAAAATCACAATCTAACAAAACTTCATGGAAAAATTCCAACTCAAAACCTTGTGAGATACTACAAAAACAGATCCACCATATGAATAGTGAGAAACTTTAAATTATCATACTGTAAGGGAGGTTTCAGTCTCCCAGGGAAATCCCAGGAATCCTTTATCATGCGTGTTTTCTGACAAAAAGTGGTTTTAATAATCTTTCAATGACAACTTCAAAAGGGTATGTTTTGGACCCCCTGGGCTGAAACCATCTGTCTGAAAGATGGATTCATAATACTCTTACATACCTTAGGATTCCGAAAAGAGTTGAGACCAATAAGGGAAGCATCAGTTCTGAGTATCTGCATCTATATATCACCTTTATGCTCTTTGCCATACATGAGGAGCATATGTGTGACGTACAGTGCCTATAACATCTAAAAGCTTTGGTATACTGGCCGGATGTTGGGCTATCCTTTGCGGGAGACCCCTTCAGTGAAGGGCATTGTATGTTAGCTATCAAGTGTTATTGTCACGATTTTTTAAAACACCAACTGACTGCGGAAGTGCTGATTAAAAAAAATTTTAAGTTCATTATCTCTAAGCTGAAGAAAAGTAAAGTAGTGAAATTTCTTCGTGATTAAGTAGATTTTCTGTATTATACCAAAACATCTTTAGAATGTTAGTGTAGTGTTGAAACTTGAGACAGGTCTTTTTGTTAGACAGAATTAACTTTCTCACTTGACTGTGGGCCTCAAAAACTTCAGCAGCCTTAAAAAAGTTAAGGTAAACTTTTAGATTGGAGAGCTTCACCCCATCCCCAAATGACTAAACAAATACAGTTAAAACTGAAGTTTTGGAGGGGCAGGGTGAGACAGGACTATTTTCTAGTGATGTCATCCAAAAGAGGAAGTAATGGGAGGGTGGGAATACCACCAACTTTAACTTGAGAAGTACTGCAATCTGTAAACAAACTTGAGCCTGCTGCTCTTGCCTTATTTCTAGTACTGAGACATCTGACTTTATTGTTTACTGCAGCCTTTGCCTGAAAACAGACATATAGTGTTGGACTTTGCTCCAAAGATGAATAAAAATTCCTCAGAGAAAAGGAGTGCTGCTGCCTTTGGTCTTCTCCAGTTCTGGGATGACTTCTAACCAGAATTCTGACCAACTACACTTCAAACAGATGCCCTGTACTGGAATACGATGGCTGGATAATGACTTCATGTAAATACTGTTGCTTGGGAGAATGGGCTTACTGTACATCAGTACCCTGATTGGAGAACAAGCGTTCTCTGGCAATGTATTAATGGACAAGTAATGCCCAAAGAAAAATGAGTCAGTTGTTTCTTCTGTAGCATATCAAGCCGCTGTGGAGCTCAAACTGATAAAATGGAATAGCGCCATTATTTTACACTCGCTAAGCAGCTCTTCTGCTGTTTAGCAAGTGTAAAATATATATATAAAAAAAAGTAAAATAAAATAAAAAAAAAATGTGCATGTGTTTATGTCTGTGTGTGAGAGAGTATGTGTATATTAAGTGTGAAAGAGAGATTGGTTGAGCTACTATTTTACACTCGCTAAGCAGCGCTTATGCTGTTTAGGAGTGTAAAATAAAAAGCATGTATGTGTGAGAGAGTGTATGGGTGTATGAAAGTACGAGAGAGAGATGATCCAAAATAAATGCATCATGAAAAAGTGTGTGTGCATGTGTGTGCATGTGCGAGTCAGAGAGAGAGAGTGAAGAGTGAGAGCGATCCCTGACAGCATCTCGTAAGAGCTTTGCACACCTCTTGACCATACCTGCCTGCACCGTCGGGTCTCATAGCACCCCTGGGCGGGCATTAATTACACATTAACACACACACCCTGTTAGGCATTATTGCTTGATTAAGCCCTGATCTTTGTGACCAACAGTTGCAAAACAAGGGATGCTATTGCAAATGTAGGGCAGGACTATCTGGTAGCTCCTCTGACTTCCATCACTGAAGGGCAGGAAAAGGAAATATAACCGCTTTGTCCATGTTCTGAAGTAAAACAAAGTGACAGCAATCATTCAGTTAGGGGCTTGACATGTATTAAAAAAAAAACAACAGACAAAAAAAATAAGCAAAACCAGATAAAATGCAGGGACTAGTCTACAGTACACATCTTTATCAGATCTTGTGACTGAGACTGTGATACTGGCCAAATCATTCCATACCAAAAGAGCGAGGGTTGACCAGGATACGCCATCATTCAGATTTTGGATTAATCTCAGCAGAGAACCTCAAAGTACACCTGGAAATGGGTCATAGCTTAGCAGAGGTACACTACTGGGGTCTCAGCGGGAATGGAGTTAATACACATAGTAGAACACCTTTGGTACAACTAGCCAAGTCTAAATGTCACTGCGCAGAGGATTTCAAATTCAAACACAGTGAGGTAAGCTGCTGCAATAATCTCACGTTTTAACAGTTAAAACAGTGGTAAATACCTAACGTTATAAGGTTATTTAGCCCCAAATCACACTGTGTGAAGATCATGACTACACAGGAAAGCCCATGTTTCAGTTTTAAGAAACATACAGCGTAAGCATGACAAATAAAAATGTTTTAATAGCTGCGGTGCTGCTTACATTCCCAGAAGGCCAGAAAGCCAGCATATAAATGATAATGTCACTGTTGCTCTACAGCAAATGATGTACAGTGTCTCTCTTGCCTTGGCAGGGAGCATTTACAATCCACTGTCATTAGTTTTGGATGTATTATCCATCTGGTATCTCCTCTGACTTCAATCACTGAAGGGCAGGAAAATGAGCTATAACTTCATGTTCATGTCCACATTCTTAAGTAAAACAAAGTGACAGCAAACATTAAGTTCAGGGTTTGACATGCATTAAAAACATGCTACAGAAAAAAAAACAGGTAAAATGCAGGGAAATACATATCTTTATCAGATCTTGCAACTATAATATTCACTGCTCTGGAAACTCAGGGGGAGGGGGATTTCCAGGAACTCATTTCCTCAAATAAAAATCAACAGGGTGACTCAGTTCCGTGAATACACAGGAAATGACAGCTGCTGAACACAAGTGACCCTTTCAGTGAGCCAAAGTTAGAACATCAGTACATTAAAGCAATGCAGTGTATGGATGTCTGTTTTGCATGTGCCTGTCTTGTCTGATCATAGGGGCTTCAAAAAAGGCAGCTTTTTCCCATAACTTCAACTTTCTGTTTCTGTAATTCTTAACATGTAACACTACTTAATGCGGCAAATGCTAAACAGCAGAGCAAGGACAAATAGTTATAGTCTACTGTTTTAGTACATAACAATAGAGCTTTGTCAATATACACGCACACTGTGCTGCCAAAATATCTCTCTCTCTCTCTCTATATATATATATATATATATATATATATATATACATATATATATATATATATATATATATACACATATACACACACACACACACACACACATATATATATATATATATATATATATATATATATATATATGTTGTACGATTTTTCTTCTTTTCTCTCTAACCCTAATCACATGCACCTTAAGAGGTTTCAGGGAAGAGATCAGAATGGCCAGTCTTGGGGTGCGTCTTATGCACTCCCATTCTTATGTACATAGTAAGATGAATAATATGCAAAGCTAGCTTGCTAGCTACATAGGGGTACTTAAAAAGATCTAAACACCCAGACGTTGACAACAATAACATCAGGCACAAAGTAATCGAAGGAAAAAGTTGGGCATGCAACTGCAAGCCAACCTCACAGCATGGAACAATACAATACAACGTTTTGCCTCACTGCACCTCCTGCTAATTATATATTCCATCTCACAGATGCAGTATGGCTGGGAAGGGGCATATTCTCCAACCTCAGTATTGTAGCAATCTCATACAACTGTTGATTAATTGTTTTGTGAACAGTCCTCCTACATATTCACATACATGTGTATTTGTGTATGCAGACAGCTAGATATACACACACACACACACATTTATATATATGTATACACACAAACACACACACACACACACACACATATATATATATATATATATATATATATATATATATATACACACATCTATGGGTCTACTTCGACCCACTGAAATTACACTTCTTCGAAACCGAAATAACCAATCCCAGCTCCACGAAAGTGCGTTTCAACAAAAATGCACTTTCGCGAGTCAGTACACTGAACACAAAAAAGAACACATATACAAAAAAAAAAAATAACACAAAAGCAGTTAAGCAGGGGGGCAAGTCCCCCTGCAGCCCCCATATGGAGGGCTGTGCCCCCCCCGCTACTTATGTATACTAACTCCAAGATCGCACTACAGTGGGAAATAGGAATATTCCCTTATCCTCACTGTACTGCGATCTACAACACATACTTGGTGTACTGAGTTTTGTGAAAGTACATTTCCACTGAAATGCACTTTCATGGAACTGGGATTGGTTATTTCAGTTTTGAAGAAGTGTTATTTCGATGGGTCGAAATAGACCTGTATATATAAATAAAAAAAAAAAAAAAAATAAAAAAAAATACATATATATATACACACACACACACACACATATATAGAAATTTATATATATATATATATATATATATATATATATATATATATGTATGGATCTACTTCAGTAGATAACATTAAAACATAATAGAAATTTACATCAATGAGATGATGTGTTAATGCACTCTGCTGAAGTAGATCCATACACACACACACACACACACACACACACACATATATATATATATATATATATATATATATACATATACACACACACACATAAATGTGCGTGTGTATATACACACACACACACACACACACACACACACACACACACTTGTGCCCGTATGTAATCATATATAGATATTTAACCAGGGTAAAGCACTGATCCACGCGGAGCATTTTCAGGCCTTTCGAGTGATTATACGAGAGGAAAATTGTTAGAATTAATCATGTCACTGAAATGTTCTGAAACTACATTTGGCTTCATTTAATAAGTTATTTTTTGGTTACTTATTTCAGGTTATATTGTTAAGTGGATTGATCCATGCAGTCTTTTGTCAGACATTATCCAGCAGGGCGCAACAACATAGGGTATATGAATGAACATTTATTTTCAGACTAGCTAATTAACTAGGGTATGTATTTACTTTCTTTTTCTTACGGAATGGTTTTAGCTCCACTAGGCACTGCCTACTTTCAGAGAAGTCATGAGGAAGTAAATCAATTAAAATATACTAATTAGGGGAAGTCCAGCCAGGGTACTGAGAAAATCTCCCTCTACTCTCATCTGAACTACTTCCATGTCAGATAGTGGACCCCCCCCCCACGATGTACTCTACTGTACTGGAAAATAAATCAAAGCATCTTGCGCTGGAACAGAACTTGCAGCCTTCTGATTTTCTGACAGCAAAAGCAAGTCTGCTACCTGCTGAACTACCATCACTGACAAAGGAATGTCAGATAAAAAACAACCATGCTAGATCTTATTTATTTATTTACAGCAGGTTAGTGGGCTGAACCGCAAGGACAAATTTTCAGCCACAACCTACTTACACAAAAATAAAAATCAAAATGACAAAAGACAGCATTTGAAAATTTACACAGGCTACAGCAATTCACAAAAACTAAGAACAGCAGAGGGTTAGTTGCGTAACTAATATTAACAAAGAAGAAAGAAATTCTACTCTTACTACTAAAAAAATATAACTGACCCACTATTAATTCTAACTACAGACAGGAGTACAGCTTACCCAGCAATAACTAAAACACCCTAACATCAAGTCTACAAACTTATCAAAGGTAGTCAATATATCTTTATAAAGGGGAGAAGTTGTGGTGTGCTAGTAACAAATGAAGTTAAGATGAGAAGCAATAACCTAAGGAGCAAGTAATAAAGGCTTAGGGAAAAGGTTAGCAGTGGATATGACACAAAGGAGTACCTGGACAGAACCTAAACAGACATATTCAGAACATGAAAACAGCACAGGCGATAATGGTGGGTGGCAACCAAACTAAGGAACCTGAAGCTGTAAGGTAGGAACACAAACCACAACAAAATCCTGGAAGCAGTGAAGACTCGAAGGGATTTAAGGTGGAAGGCCTAGAACTAGAAGTTATGTACTTACCATAACGTTCCATCTGAGTAGGTGGATTCATTTGTCTGCAACCTGTGGGTATGGATCAGATATCGGATCCGAACCGGCATGGTTTATCCAGCTATGGATCCGAGCTTCTAGCTCCTCCCCTCACCCATAATGCCCTGCTCTCCCTACATGACCTCAGATCGAGTTTGCCCTGCACCAACTACCCTAACCAAAGGGTAACACACCCTATGCAGGAAACTGACAAGGCCAGGGGGATAGGAGGGCGGGATGGTTGCAGAATCCACCTACTTAGATGGAACGTTATGGTAAGTACATAACTTCTAGATCTGAAGTAGGAGAATTCATTTGTCAGCAACCTGTGGGACAGAGTCCCCAGCTACCTGAATCTTGGGTGGCCATCATGGAAGGATATTCCGGAGCACTGTGGAGCCAAAGGATGCTCTACCTCTAGAAGTGACGTCCAGCTTGTAATGAGTAATAAAGGTATGAGATGAAGCCCAAGTGGCTGCTGAACAAATGTCATCCAGAGGAACCCTAGACTTAAAGGCTGCTGAAGTAGAGACAGACCGGGTCGAATGAGCATGGACTCCCTCCGGTGCGGGCCTCCCAGAGGCTTGGTACGCCAACAGAATACACTGAGAAATCCAGTATCACAAAGAAACTTTGGAAATTGGTTTACCCAGATTGAATTTGGCAAAAGAAATGAACAACTGGTCTGATTGCCTATGACCAGCTGTCCTATGAAGGTAAAAACGAAGCTGCCTGTGAACATCCAAGGAATGCAGCTTGTATTCGCCTTTGTTTTTATACTTAGGGAAGAAAACAGGGAGGTTGATGGACTAATTAATGTTAGCTTCCGAAGCTACTTTAGGAAGAAAGGAGGGATTGATCCTGAGGCACACCCGGTCTGGATGAAAAATCAAATAAGGCGGTTTCATGGACAGGGCCTGAAGCTCAGAAACTCTCTTAGCCGAAGTAATGGCTACCAAAAAAGCAGTCTTAAAGGACAAGAATTTAAGATAGACTGTAGCCGCAGGTTCGAAGGGGGGAGTGGTCAAGGCCTGAAGTACCAAGGAAAGATCCCACAGGGGAACCGTTTCTTTGACAGGGGGTCTGAGCAAAAAGGTGCCTTTTACGAAGGTTTTGCATAACTTAGCCGACATAAGAGACCCTGAATCGTGTCCAACATGGTAATGAGATATGGCCGCCAGCTGAACTTTGACCGTGGAACTACTGGCGCCATCATTAAAGAGAGTAGTAAGGAAATCTAGAACCAAAGGAAGGGGAACCGTGAAAGGATCTAGGCCTTGCCGCTCTGCCCAAATGGAGAAACGCTTCCATTTACTGCGGTAAATTTTTCTGGTAGAGGGCTTGTGGGCCGCTACCAGAACGGCCTTAACTGGGGACGAGATACCGGGAGTCCTGATTAGGAGTGGAACTGGAGCAGCCAAGCAGTCAACTTCAGGTTGTCCAGGTTCGGAGTTGGTAGGTTCGACGGGTGTGATATCAGATCCGGAATGGGATCTAGAATCCAAGGTGGATTCACTGAATGAGACCTTAGGTAAGGGAACCAGATCTGTCGAGGCCAGAACGGGGCAATGAGGATCATTCTGCACCCCAACCGAGAGGCTTTCTGAAGTACTCGTAGCATCAGAGGTAGAGGGGGGTATGCGTAAAGAAGACCGGGAGGCCAAGCATGCACCAGAGCATCTCTCGGAGAATCCCCTGGAGGGGGGATTAGAGCGAAAAAAACTGTCGCACTTGGCGTTTAAGGGAGAAGCAAAGAGATCGCAACAGGGAGTCCCCCAATGTGCGAAGATACGTTTCGCTACTTGAGAATTGAGAGACCACTCGTACGGGGAGAGAATGGTGCGACTGAGCTTGTCCGCTAGGATGTTGGTCCGACCCGGAATATGCGTTGCGATGAGAAAGCGGTTGGTGGAGATCGCCCATTCCCACACTCTGAAGGCTTCTCAACATAAAGGGTAAGACCTGGTTCCCCCCTGTTTGTTGATGTACCAGACCACCATGTTGTCTGATTGAATCGCAATTGTTCCCAGGGGAAGGAGGGCTTGAAGTGCTTGCAACGCCAAGAGCACCGCCCTCATTTCCAGAACAATGATATGCAGGGAGGTCTCTGAATCGCTCCACGTGCCTTGGACCGCCCGGCCCACAAAATGCCCCCCCCCACCCAAGGCGGGAAGCGTCCGTGGTCACCGTGGCGAGAGGGGGAGATGCACAAAAGGGGCGGCCCCTGTGGAGGTCCGGAGAATGGAGCCACCACAAGAGAGACCGCTTGCAAGCCTTGCTGATTGCAATGGGATGATACAGGGGGAGGGAGAGAAATGACCATTGCACCTGAAGTGTCCATTGAAGTACCCGCATGTTCAAGCGGGCGAGCGGAAGAAGAGTAATCGCTGCCACCATAGACCCTAGTGCCCTCAGGATCAATTCCGCAGGTGTTGAGCTGGAGTGAAGGATGGCCCGCACCTGCAGTCGCAGATTCCGAACTCTGTCGGTTGTGAGAAAGGCTCTTAAATTTCTCGTGTCTAACCTGATAAATTCTATTATTTGAGTAGGGTCCAGGTTGGACTTTTCTATATTTACCGTGATGCCTAGCCAGGGAGCTAGACGAAGAAAGCAATTTCTTGCCAAAGAGAGTAGATGCCTTGTTGGGGCGGTGAGAAGCCAGTCGTCTAGGTACGGAAAGACCTGCACCCCCTGAAGCCTCAGGTGGGCCGCAACCACTGCTAATACTTTGGTGAACACCCTGGGGGCTGTGGTGAGACCAAAGGGAAGGACCCTGAACTGGTAGTGACTGGCTCCCAGCCGGAAGCGAAGAAACCTCCTGGATCGTCTGTCCATCAGAATGTGGTAGTACGCGTCCTTGTGGTCTACAGAGCACATCCAGTGATTCTCCCCTAGAAGGGGGAGGATGGATTGCAAAGTGACCATCCGGAACTTCTCTTTGGGAACTGACAGGTTCAACAGGGACAGATCTAGAATGGGTCTTAGGTCCCCCGTCTTTTTTGGCACGAAAAAGAACCTGGAGTAGAACCCTGATCCGATCTGGTCTGGGGGGACGGGCTGAATGGCTCTTTTTCTCAGCCGATGGCCAATTTCTGCTGAAGCGGCCTCCCTCTGATCAGGTGGAACATCGGGGAGGATTTTCAACTTTGGGACATGAAGAAAGGGGATCTTGTAACCTCTGGATATAATCCGGAGTACCCAGCGGTCCGATGTAATGGACTCCCATGCCGCTACGTGCTCCGAGAAACATCCCCCGACTGCCTCCAGAGTGGAGCAGTCGGGCAACCCCTCAGGGTTGCTGCGTGGGCCGTTCAGAGAAAGGTTCCCTGGACCCAAAGTACCTGGGAGCCCCTCTGCCCCTAGGGCGGCGTCCTCCCTGTCCTCCTCTGCCGCGGAAGGACTGGTTGTCCAGAGCGGGTTGGGAGTGCTGCGACTTCCTGAACCATATCTTCTTCTGGCCCTTTTGGTTCCTAGAGTAGGACCTCTGGGGCACAGAGAAGCGGACTCCGACGGCAGACAGTGTCTTCCCGTCCTTCTCGCTCTGAACCAAGGTGTCGCGAACCGTCTTGCCAAAAAGGGCAGAACTGTCAAAGGGGGGCGTTCGCGAATGACGCCTTGAAGAGCACCGTAAAATCGCAGTGGCGGAGCCAGGCCTGCCGTCTTGTGACTAGGCCCGCTCCAGCAGCTCTAGCGGCTCCCTCGGTAGCGTGGGAAAGTAACCGCATAGAGGTGTTAGTCACAGAACGAAGAGTGGCCATACGGGTGGAGTGCATAAGTTTGTCCTCCTCCGATATGGACTCTGAGGGGGGGGGGGTGCAGCATATTCCTTGATAAGATCGCGCTGCATCCTAATGACGTGTGCCAAACAGTTGAGCGCCCTCACTGAGAAGGTCGCTGAACTAAAGATTCGCTTCCCCAAACGGTCCATCATCCGAGACTCCTTGCTCGGGGGATGGACTGAGGGACTCTCCTGGGCGAGTTCCCTCTTAGTGGCTGCTGCTGACAACATGGCATCTACCGGGGGTCCCTTGCTCCAGTGGGCACGGTCAGCAGGGGGGCTAAGGATCCTGTCGGGCCTCTTAGGGATTGGCTCCACGGTGTCCGGGTCCCTCCACGCCCTGGTGGTAATAAGGTCCACCAGGGGGTCGGCAGGAGGGGACACCCAAAAGGTAGACGGGCCCGCTTCAAATGCCTCCAAGAACACTGACTCGTCCGAGGAAGACTTTGGGGCAGACCACCCACCTCTAATCCGTAACATTTCCATGATGTCTCCGAAGGAGACATCCTCAGGGGGTGATCTTGGGGAGCCTTCCCCTTCCTCCAAGTCAGTGTCTTCGGTTAAAGACTCGGGGGAGTCTATGTGCCTCCTCTTACACGAATGCTTGCGAGGTGCTTCCTCGGGGGGGCTGTCCGAGGAGCCCTCACCAGTAATATCCAGAACCACAGGAACTGCTTGGGGCAGTGATGCGGGCTGTCCCAGTGGCCGGGTGATGGAAGCCTGGCCCAGAGCAGATGGAGTGCAGGACGGAGCCGAAGCAAGGGCCGGGGGTCCGGATGCCCTCAACAGTGCCCTCTCCACTACATCAAAAGCCGAGGGGGAGCCAGCCTCGACAATAGGATCCAAAAGTCGGCTCCCCCTCAGATCCGATGAGCGGATCGGAGCCGGCGCCGAGCCCCTCGGATCCGAGGGACCAGTGTGCTCCGACAAGGACGGTGCCGAAGGCACACTGAGTCCCTCGGATCCGAAGCTCGGGCCAAGGCTCCGAGAGGTCGGATCCAACAGACTCGAGGGCAGGGTCGGATCCGAAGTACCCAGTACTGTCGGTGCCGACCCACCCCCGGCTCCGAGGCTGCCCGGTTCGAAGCGCCCAACCCGGTAGCGGGTCGGAGAAGGAGCAATGGGCTTAAAAAATGGGGTCGAGCTCCCCCCCGGAGGGGGGGAGGCAGGAGCACTCCCATCTGCATCTGGGCCTGGATGAACCTTCGCATCATCCGGTCCAGATCAGCGTCGAAGAGGCTGTAAGTAGACCTCAACGAGGCTACCGAGGTAGGCCTTGAATGTCGCCTCGAAGGAGGTCGGGTCTCCTCATCCTCAGCCTCCGGTGAAAAGCACGGGGACCGGAGTTGAGGAGGGGGAGAGCCAGCAGCCAGAGAGGCCGGAGGAGAAGCCCGCTTAGCTGGCGGGGCCGAAACGGAGGTCTCGGCCCGCCGCTTGTGGTGCTTCTCTCTCCGGTCCTTTTTCCTGGCTTCCCTCTCCTCCGACCCTTTGGCGGGAGTTTGAATCCCGGGTGGAGGAGGGGGAGCAGGCAAGGCAGGGACTGCCGAAGCAGTGACCACCAAGGGGGCAGGGGCCGAAGCAGAGTCTGGGGGCAAGAGTCCCGCCAAGACCAGCTTCGACCTCCGCTCCTTCAATGCCCTGGGGTTGAACCCTGCACAAATTGAACACCCTGAAGTGAGGTGTTCAACCCCGAGGCATCGAACGCACAGAGTGTGGCCATCAGCAGGGGAAAGCTTATGGCCACACTCGGAGCACTTTGAGAAAAACAGCCTTTGGGGTTTCAGACATAACTATTTTTTTTTTTTTTTTTTTTTTTTTAAAATAGTAACAATAAAAATAAACTAAACACTCACACAAAGGCCCCAAAAAAAAAACACACACACCAACTACGAACCAGCGAGGGGAGGGTAAAAACTAGATTAAATTAAACCAAAAAAGATATAAATAAAAGGGAAACCTACAACTTTCACACAACTAAGAAGTTTTGAAAAGTTTTAAAACCCTTAAATAAGACTTAGCTTTAGGAGCTCTGACGACCCAGCCTTCACCATGCGCGGCAAACTAGATCTGGGGTCATGTAGGGAGAGCAGGGCATTATGGGTGAGGAGAGGAGCTAGGAGCTTGGATCCATAGCTGGATAAACCATGCCGGTTCGGATCCGATATCGGATCCATACCCACAGGTTGCTGACAAATTAATTCTCCTACTTCAGATTGCATGTTTTATCATGCTTCTACAATTGACTCACATTTTCAAAAAATATTTTCCCTATCAGCAATGCCAATACCGTGTACCAAAAAGATTACTTTGAGTCTAAAGCAACAGAAAGCCGTGCCGTACAAAGTGCATAGCCTGACAACCTGCCTTCGAATCAGAGCTGAATTCACTCTGAAGGTAAATTCTCTGCATAGTAGAACTCACAGAAACAAAAAGGGTCAGAACTATACAAATAATCAGTAAACAAAACTGGAGATGACAGTTCAGGGAAAAAAAACGGTCACTTTTAACAGCTTAGGCAGTGGTCTCTTCCTCTGCTGCTCACTGATGCTTCAGGCATAACTGCAAGCAATATCACCACCAGCCTGCCACTGGCTGGCTAGAAGTACCTGCAATAACACACAGCTGCAGTGTGCCCTCGCTGAGGACTTGCTGTCCTGCAGTTCAACAGTAAGGGCTGGTTATCAGAGTCTCTTAGGAGAAAAGCAAGATGGCTTCAACTTCTTTTCTGCCAGGCCTCTGATGGCTTGGGCTGTATCTCAAAACATGACGTATAAACAGAAGAATAAGCAGTATAACTGATGTGCCAACAGGAATGACAATGAAGTCTCAAGAGAAATACAGAAGGTGCAGATCAGAGCGTGTACAAGCATGGCATCACATATACTGACTCAAGGAATAAGGCAGCTGCAAAAGCAATTCAGCCACTACGTTGTGGAAGACATATTTTCCATTTATAGGCATATATTTCAGTCATTCTGTAAAGTAATATGTTGCCCTTAGAAAATTCAGTTTTACTTTTGCTACCTTGCAGCATTCTGTTTTGTATGTCAGCAAGATACAATCAAATATTCCTGTGATCCCCACACATTTGTGCATTTCCTTCCATGGCCATCCCTAGACAACAAGTTTCTTCACTGCTAAGTACATCTCATATCTCTTCAGGGCATCTTAGCTTTGGTGCAAAGCAAATTAATATTAAAAAGCAGTGCAACTGCTCTTGTACTCCAGGGCTATTTGTCAGTGTACTTCTGACACACAACCCTAGTCTTCCTACAAAGAGTTAAAAGTTTGTTTTCCCACAGCGTATCCAAAAAATAATCACTTTTCCACTTCACGTGATTCTTTTTTTTTCCTGTCCTGCAAGCATTACTGTAAGCTTGCTGGCAGACGCCTCCCACATATTTCATTTGTGATGTCAAATACAAAACCCTACCTACGGCTAAAATCAGTCTGCATCAGTCTTCCCGCATTGTTCCCTCTTATGCTGGCTTTTTTTTTCTTTCTTTTTAAGACAGACTATGGATTATCACAAAGTACAATCGCACATGCAAACCATCACTCCAGGCAGAGAAAAGATGGCACCTTTTCTTTTTAATAGCAGCAAATCCTGAACTGAAACAAGCAATACCCAAAAGTAGGGCAGCCAGTCCTCACAAGAAAGATCATAAACCTAGCTATGACAGCTATTACTGTAATTTACTCGGAATGCTGTCAGACATACACAAGGAGCAATGAAACTTTTGTTATCCCTCGAGAGTGTTACAGTATCCATTCTCTTTAGAATACTACCTCATCACTCCAGTTAACTTTTATTTCAAGACATTTTTCCCATTATATTTTAGGGACCTGTGAGCCACAAAACCTACCGCACCAGCAACTTGATTCTGATACATGCAGGTCTTAGGTAGCTCAAATCTCTCAGTCTGCACTTGTGAATGCAACATTCCAAACCACACCACCTAACACGGTGCAAGGAATTATGTACATATAATAAACACAAGCGTGTCTGCATGTACCATACACAAAGTACTGAGTATTACATATTAAACATTTTACATATTATATATGCGTTCTACCCCTATACTGTGTAATCTTGCTAATGTCACCACTCTGCTAACCCAATCTTCCTTTGATGTGCTAGCTATTTCATCGCTTTGATTCAAATAACATGCACCTGACAAGAATGCACTTCACCAACAATGTAAGGCCTCATCCATATTATAAATGTATATACATACACACAAACATAGAAAAATACACTCAAAACATTTCATAGCCATTAAAAGCAGAGCAATCAGAACACCCAAAATGCATACATTCTTTCTGCAGTCACCCTATCTCTGAATATTAGAAAACACAAACACAGTCACACATACCACTACAACTTTCTTTCCCAATTATTCCTTTTGTATTGTCTTCTTTGTATGAAATCCCAACACGAAGAAAGATACAGACAAAAAGGAACCACAGAGGTTGGGTAGTATTCTTAAAGTAATCAGTTATGAAAGTTGGCTGTTTGTGTGCATGCTGGGGGGCTAAGTATGAGAAGGAGGTGCGGGATTAAGTAACCTTCTCATTTCTAGCTTTCTGTTGTTGTGAAAGAAACTTCAAGCTGTGTATGAAATACTTTTTTAAACTTACCTTATTCACTTTTTAAATAGGTAAGTGAATTAGTCACCCTGGATCCCTTTCAGCAGCAATCTAAGCCACAACAGGAAAGGTTATCATAACAAATATGATCACTTTACAAGTAGCTAATCAACCTGTATGTTTATGAGAAGATAAAACCGGAACAAACCCACACACATGGGGAGCATCTCCAAATTCCAAAATGACACTCACTAAAATGTCAGGATGGAATTATCGACCCTGGAGATATAACAATTTCCTTACTTTTTGAGAATACTTGCAGTTATTTTATTAAAAGGTCATTTGACATGAAGCAGAAGAGCTTTGTTCGTTTACCTCATGCTATTCAACCTAAGCAATCAAGGGATGTAGGAAGCTGTGTGTTTGAGTTCTGTGGTGTGACAAAGAAAGTACCTTGAATGTGAAGACCTTGCAAAATTAGGGTCTATATTAGATCAGCGAACGCTTAAACAAGCGAACGCTGACTGATCGACCTTATTTTAGTGAAAGTGAAAAATATCGAAGCAGCAGAAACTCAAATTTTTTGCTAGGGAAAGAATTTGGTTGTCCATTTCTGTTGCTTCGGTATTTTCAGTGCTGTGGTGGAAAGTTATGGGTTGGATTCAGGTAAGTGTGCGATTGTGTGGATGTGAGTGTTAGGGTGGTTTAGGTGAGTTAGGGTTAGGGCTCGGGTTAGGTATGTGTGCGATTGTGTGGACATGAGGGTTAGGGCGGATTTAGGTGAGTTAGGGTTAGGGAGCGGGTGAGGTGAGTGTGCGATAGTGACGGACCTTAGGGTTAGGGTTTGGGTTAAGGTAAGTGGATAGTTAGTGGTGTGTGCATAGTTTAGTGTAGGGTTGGGTGTCAGATTTTAGGTGTATGTGTGTGGATTTCTGTTTGTTTGGTGTGCTTGTGTTTTGGATCAACGATTTTTTTTCCCTAGGAAACAAATCGCTGATCTGACAGTTCGAGATTGTAAGCTTTCGCTTACATAAGGTCGATCAATCAGCGTTTGCGGATATAATATAGACCCGCAAAATTAGGGGGAGTAGAAGGTGCACGTACGTGGATAATAGAGGTAGACTTTGTGAAGGTTGGAATTTCCTTCCAAATCATTTTGTAGACTTGCTGAATAAGAGACAGCCCACCTGTCTGAAGTGATGAGCTGCCAAGTTGAAAGGAATAGGTCAGGCTTTTTGACAGAGGAAGGGGTGAACTGTGGGGAAGTAGTGTCAGAAAGTGGTCAGACAGATTAGTCTGAAAAGGGAGGTTTCATTGACTTGGGAGTCTTTTGTAGGTTTGTCCTTAAATCTTTTTCTTGGCATTTTCCTGCCCTTCCTTACAGATTTTGGGTCTCTATGGGAAAAGGAAAAAAGGAAGTGGGCTTAGTCAGATAGTTCCTTTGATACCTGGGAAATAAAATGAGAAAAATATGCTTAAAATCTGGCATTACTTTTCCTTTTTCCTGTAAAGATTGGAACTGGTTTGCCACAATGCAGCCAAACAATAGGTCCTTGCTAAGTGAGCAGTCTAATAGCTTAGTTTTGATATCTACAGAAATGATTTGGGAATAAAGCTGTGGAAATCTGGCCACTTGAGTAGACTGACTCTCCATAGAAATAGCTTTTTGTTTAGTTTCAGAAACTTCATGGATAATCAAAGTCTTGTTTAGTTCACTAAAAATAGATAAAAGATATTTTGTCATTTGGGTTTGATAATTCAATACATTTAAGGCCAGAACAGCAGATGTGTAACCTCTTTCCACATCTGTCCATGGCCCTACTGTCTCTGTCTGAATGTAAAACAATAGTTAAATGGCTTGTCCACAGACACAGCATTTTTATAAAGGAATTTTAGATTCTCTGGTACTCTATAAAATATATTAGGCCTCTTAGGGACCAATGAATGGGAGTCAGGACAGGAAGAAGTGGATGCAAAAGCATCAAGAAAAAAACTCCAAAACTGCAGGAACGGGTGTTGGTATAGGAGCTCCTACCTCCAATAAATTTTAATATATTTTCTGCACATTAGGACTTTCCCCTTAGTTCCCATTCAAAATGCTGCACCATTTTTGTGATGGTTTCCCCAAAGAAAATTTCCTCAACAGTAGAGTCAGGGGACAATGCGTCTTCATCTTCTGAAGCCATGTGGCCTAAGGAATGGATCTGAGATGAATATTCTTGATTGTTCATCACAACCAAATTCTTCCTCCTCCTCAGAAGAGGATTCATGTTGTCTCCTCTGAAGGAGGGGGGAAAAGAAAGGAAGGAAGTTAGAGACAAATGGCCTCGTACAGGTCATAAGAAAACTCCACCCATTCTTAAGACGGAGGTGTTTCCTGCTTTAACAAAGAGTGTCCGATATGATCCCTGCAGCACCTCAATCAAAGGTCTGGGCAACTCTTCCCTAACCAGGATATGCTGTATGCCCTTCTATCCATCAGAAAGTTTAAGTCTTTGGTTCTCCTTTTTTAACTGTATTGCCATAAGTCATACTAGACTAACAAGAATCAGATGTCATACTAGCCTCCAGTGAGTTTGCAACAGTAGGAACCTGAAAATTGATTGGGTGTACCATGGGTTTCTGCAATACCTCAAAGACGATGTCTGAGTCCAACTGGGTAGACAATGATTCAGGCCTAGGCCTTTTGGATTTGTTTTTTTACAAAATGGGGTGTCAGATGAGGAGTGTTACACCATTTTGGACTGGGCATTGGGTTTGTAGATAGGAATTTATGAAGGAAAGACATGTACTTAGTTTTCCGAGATATAAACAACTGACAAATCTTGCAATTCTTATAGTCGTGTTCAGCTCCAAGAAAAAACAAGCACTGGGAGTGGTGGTCCTTATAAGGAATTTGCCTACCACAATCACACTTCCCTCTCCTAGCTGAAATCTAACAGATTTAAACACCAAAGCACAACAAAAAAAGGAAGGTTCCCAAATCAGGCACTTGTATAAATAAGCTAAGGTGGAAATAACACCAACGACCATGTGAAGAAACAGTCTGACAGGTGTGAGACCTGAGTTTAGACAGTGAGATAGTCTCTGGATCTTACATCCATACATCCACCTATATACTCTTAAGCACACAGCCTAGGGTCATACATCAGACGTATTGCTGCATGGAAAGTTTTTTGGCTTTGGTGCCCTGGCTAAACATCAGGTTATCTCAGCGATACAACTCAACAGTACTGGAATAGTGATCTAAGGAAGGACATCCCTTTTTAATCCAAAGACCTAAACACTTCAAAAGCACTAAACAATGAACCAGGCAGGTAGAAAAACAAATTTAATATGTACCACAAATAAAAAGCAACAAAACTAAGCACTTTCAACAACTTGTAACTATAGACTTCTTCAGTAGAAGTTTTTCTACCTGCCTGGTTCATTGTATAGTGCTTTTGTGGTCTTTTGCCTTGCTTTTGGTTCTTGGTCGTAGACCTAAATACTTCACTGTATCATGTCAGCCTAAATAAGAGCACTGCTGAAACAATTCATACGTGCGTTCATAGTTTATTGCTTTAGCTTCATTAGTTTTATATCCCAAAACATTCCATAACACTAAAATATGTCCTTATTCTGGATTTATCAAATACAAAATAATATCATCTGCAAATAACGCAAACTTTTCTTGATTACCATACCAATGTGTGAGTCCCTTATTTTCTTTGTTAGTATCTCGAAATATAAAGTCAGTAACAAGGAGGAAAGACAATACCTTTGATTGGTTTCTCTGTTTAAACCCAGCTTGTCAGACAGAAATCCATCTACCATATCTCCTGTCTCTGACCTTTCATATAACCTCTTAATTAACCACATTATTCTATGAAATGCTTTCTCTGCATCAAGGCTCACAAACAATAGTGGTGCTTCTTATTTTCTGCTTACTTCTAGATATCACTGCACTATTAATGTTGTCATATGTTTTGTCTCCCTTCTCAGTTTTGGCAACACATTTGCAATTCTCTTCGCTAGTGCGGGCACAAACACTTTAAATCACGGACTGAAATTTAAAAGGCTCTATAAGAATCTGAAGGATCTTTACTCTCTTTGGGTAATGCAGCCACCACAGCTTTCTCCTAAGATGTAGGACCACCCCTTTACATAGTGTTTAATAAAACATTCTAGATCTGTATAAGTTTCTTCCCTTTCAAACTCCCACAGGAATACCATATGCTCCTAGAGACTTTCAAACTCCCACAGGAATACCATATGCTCCTAGAGACTTCCATGTTTGATTTATTAAACATCATTGTTTTGATCTCATCTCCTCCTATCTTAGCTACTAATTGTTGAGCCTCATCTTCCTCTAACCTTGGCATAATTAAATCTTCCATAAATATTTCCATTTGTGTCTTTTTTTGGTCTCCACATTTCTTAGTTTTATAAAAATTTTCATTAAATTTTGAAATCTCTCTAATAACTCAACAGGACAGTTTTTCTTGTCATATGGTCCTTAAGTGTAGCAAAAACGTTATTTACTTTCTGTTGTTCAAGTCATTGTGCTAAATCTTTCTGTGGTCTGGAGTTGTTATAAAAAACAGTAGCTTAACAGCAATCTTTCTAAACTCAGGTACATCATCCAAATACTCCCTTATTTTCCCTTAGCGCTATGCAGTTGGCTGCCCTCCTGTTCTGTGAGTTTCCCCGTATTCTGTAATATCTTAACCTTTGTCAACCCTTTAAAATAATTCCTATTACTTCCTTCCCATCTTGGTTTCCCTCATTTCTACCCTGTGTTTAAACTCCATTTTTATTTTATTCCACTCAAGAGCTATCCCTTCTTAAAAAAATTCTATCATCCCCAATAACTCTTAAATAATTTCCACTACCAATTCCTTAAAATACTCTCATTTTACATGCAAGTAGAAAAGTACCAATGTCTCATTTTTACTTCATTACTTTGTTTATCTATGCATTATCGGAAACAGTTACTGGATGTCCGTCAAAGCCTTTAATTACATACCCATGCTCCTGTGAAATGCAATTTCTATCCAATGTAGCCCAGTTATTGTACCTTGGATAGTGATAAGAAAAGTCTGACTGAGTTTCTACTACTGCATCTTCTCTACCAAATACTTTTACATACTTCTTCACACATTTATCTTCTGCTATATTTTCACCATCTACGTTGCCCAATACATCCTCACTATTGCCAATCAAGTTCCGTCCCGTAAATAATATTCCCTGCTAAATGCTCATTATTTCTCCCAAATATTTTCTTAAGCTTCATAGTTGCAGTTTTATTGGAATATGCCAGAGTAATCCTTCTCCCCTGCCAACAGCCCATTACTACCATAAATCTACCATTACTGCCTACCTTCTATCACTACTAGAGCTTCTCAAGCAACCAGTATTATTACTCCCAGTTTCCTAAGTCCCTGATATTCTGCTGAATGTCCATTGTGAAATTCTTCCTTTGTCAAATGTGCATGCTCATTTCTATCAAAGTGTCTCCTGAAACACTGCTATTTGCACCCTACATTTCTTAATATAATTCAATACTATGTTTTTTTCTATATTTGTAGGGCTGTTTACATAACATGACAGTATGGACAGAACAGCCATTATGCTAGAAAGCTATTATTCCTATCTGTTATATATGACAGCTCTTTTGAATGTGCATTTCCAACTTTTGGCTCACATGCACACACACACACACACGCCTGGCAGGCTGATCTCTTAAGCAGTTGCTCCTTCTCCTCTCCATTTGAATCTACTGCAATATTTTCAAAATGTTCTCTTTTAATGAAGATGCTCAAACAAAAAGAAATAATAAATTTCCATAATCACTGTACCTTTTTAACTTATAACAAACACATAAAATTTACATTTTCAACAAATTCAGTTTACCCCTCCAGATACGAGTAGTTGCTCCAAATCAATGGCTGCACTTAGAGGCATTACTTAATCTAAAATTAAGGTTATCCATACTAAAGTATATATTACAGCTTGTGTTTTCGCTTACACTGACTGCTATCTGTTCTTTTCTTAGCTCTATTTCACATGTGAAAAACTGCTTGCATGTTTTCAGTAAATATTAACTTTTAGCCTGAATAAAAAAGTGCACTGGCTACCTTTAAATATATAAACTAAGTTATGCATAGTTATATTTATTGAAGTATTAAGGCTGCTGGTATGCAACTACCTACACAACTTACTCACTTCCCACATTTTCAAATTTTATTTTTCACTGAAATGTTTGCCATTGTAGCTTTAAATGCTAACTACACTGCATCTCTTACATTTCTCTCAGCAAAGAATGCTCACTGTTCTCAAGATTAATTGCGTGCACCTGCAGAAAGCTCTTCTTCAAGTAAAAGCAGTCAGTAATGAGAAACAATAAACAGCTAGTAACTTTACAGGTTCATAAAAAAAAAATCTTTATAAATTTTAGTCAGAACCTACTGTTTAGCCTTCCCATGGCCAACACCCTGCACCTGCAGACTTCTTGTCTCCCACTGAGAGCATCTGTCAATGGAAAATACCTAATAACTTTGAAAATGCAATAAACTAACAATTTTCCACACCTTTCATCATTTGTCCTATTTTCACAGCCTACTTTGGACATATTAAACCAGGGGCATTAATCTATACATCCAACATTGTGAAACAGAGAAAATATAGTAATTCTAAATATATGACCAATACACTTTTAAGACTGACCTCCACCCCCACCTCAGCAGTCCAGGATCACAATAATATATTAACTTTAACTTCCTTATGTCCAGCATTTTTTTATCTTGTTACAATGCAAAGCTTGTACCATCTTACAACTATGAAAAAGTACTTACTTTAATATACAGCAGTTACTGATAAAAATCCTACCACATCACATTTAAAATCTGACTGCATACTAAACAAAACTGCTTTACAATATAGTATACAATTTACATTTCAATTTTTTATACAAATAACAGCAAAAACTGTTTCTTATATTTACTTCATTTCATTCAGTGTCCTTAAGAACATTAATGACAAAGTGAGGTGTATGCTTTACAGTTCATTCATCAGTTTAATACAGTCAACAAAATTCAAGTCTTTCTCAGCCGCATGTTCTTACAGTCACATTTCAGGTTTATTTCTATATCAGTGCGATTTATGCATTAGTCTGCCATTTATTCAGTAATTTCAGTGCTTCTTGCCTTCTTTCTGATCATCTCCATCTCCCAGTTCCAGTCTCTGGTTCAACTCCAAGTTAACCCAGATTCTTCTAATCAGCTCCTATGCTTTCCTCTTTCTCTCAGGCACTTTCCTTTGGATCAACGGAAAAGGTTTCACCGAAAAGTCTGTCTATGAGCTCTGTTACTGTTGGAAGAATGAAAAGCAGAGTCCCGTTTTGCTTGCTGGCTCACTCTTTGTTGGAATAACTTCTTGATTTCCTCTTTAGCATTTTCTGCATCAAAAATGCATCTTTGCTCCTCTAGAAAAAATATTTGGAAGACAGCTGGATACAGCAATTTGAATCATAAACCTGCCTCTTGAGATATCCTGATTGCTCTGGGATAAATGTGCTTCTCTTCTGCCTGGTGTACAGCGAATAACTCCTTCTGCTGGTATGATGGCATCTCTGCTATTACAAATCTTGGTTGCTTTCCCATGGCCAGATTTTGAACATACACAATGTAACCTCTTGATTAACAAATCCTACTGTGGAACACCAGTCCAGTCACTTATCTGCACTTTCATAAAATTAATGTAGTCTGTTCTTTCCATTTTCTCAGGTACGCATAAAATCTCAGGTCTTCTTTGTGTGCTCTATCTTCTAACTCTATTTTTTTAGCCATTCATCTTGAGAAGCCCTATGCTCAGCCAACCTTTTCTTCATTTCAGTCTTTGATTTTTGCATTTTTTCAGTTGAGATTTATTTTATTTTTTATTATTTATTTAACATTTGTTTAACAGTAAAGTCAGACTGGGGCAGAGCCCATTTTCAGTGGAGGCTCTGGAAGAAATGCTCCAGACGCATGACTTTAGAATGTGGGAAGAAACTGGAGCACCCAGAGGAAACCATTGTGAATGCAAGGAGGACATGCAGAGTCCACACAGAAGACACCCCAATTGAGAATTGAACCGGAAACTTCTTGCTGTGAGGCAACAATGCTAACCACTGTACCACTGCGCCACAACAGAATAGCTAATTAAAACTTTTGTTACTTTCTGGCCTTTTGGTATTTGACTTGCTGTATTCCTTTGTTGATTTATTTAATTTAAACATCTCTGAGTGCATTTGATTTACTTTTCCCTCTAAATTACTGGAAGTCATTTCTTGTACAAAAGCTGAAACTTGAATGTTTTTTGCTGAATAACTGCAAGATTCTTCCTAGCCAGAGTTTTCTCTTTTCGTTTTCTTTCTGATTTTCTCATGTGTTCCAAATTTCGTCTTTTCTGGCAGCCTTGCAGTGTAATTACTAGCCATTAAAATTTACTGGTCCTTCTTTCACAACTTCTGTTTTCATACTGTAAGAGCTGAAATCAAACTGTCGATCAGTGTCCAGCCATGTTGGAAGTGAAATATAGGGAGATTGTTGATCATGACTATGGAAGAAAGAAAACATTCTTCTTTCAGCTTCCTGTCACCTGGATACACATGGCTAATTATCTGCATCCCTTCATTTTACTTTATTTTTTATTCAGATATTTTAATACAACAAAGTCTTAAATGATGAAAATGAATGCATCACAGTGCCTGGGTTTCAGGTGATGGCACACAAGCCATATGAAAAACAGCCATCTTTACAATTCAGATTCACTACAAAGCAGTGTTAATCAATGCACCTGACCATAAAAGCATTTACTTGGTGAATACAGAAGTGGATCATAACTGCTCAGCAAAAAAAAGTTGCTTAACAAAGAACATTTCACTGAATGCTGGCGTTGCAGTTTGCAAGAAATGTGTTTTCCTTCACCTGCCACAGTTCTATTCTTTCATTTATTTATTCTTTGTTGACCAAGTCAGCCTCACTAGGCTAGTGACCTGTTTTCAGGAGAGACCTGAAATGGTATTTTTTTCTACTGGAGGAAATCTGATCAGGGCATGAAGGAACTTCCCCTACTCTTTGGGCCTGCTATATGGTGCCAGAGGGCTCTGACAGCAGCAAGGAAGAAGGATAAGGGAAGCAGCAGTGTGAAGGAGGACAGAAAAGCTATGGAGAGTTGGAGGTGGAAAATAAGAACTTTGGAGAAAAATGTGTTTGATATGGAGCATCAAAATGTAAACAAAGATTCCGGTGTGGTGGATGATAAAAATGAGCAGTGTTTATCTGTTCAAGTGGTGAAGGAAGAAATTGGAAGTGGTGCAGATAACAGAACTGACCTCAGTATGGCTTACAGATGATGTTCTGTTAAAAATGATCACGCAGGATGATCCAGGTGACAGTTCTGCTATTTCATGGGGTGAGATGTCAGGTCACTATCCACAGCACTTCCAAAACGTTATGTGGAGAAGGATTCAGGTGATGTGGCAGAACAGAATGCAGCAGTTGAAATGTGTACAGCAGCGACAGAAAGTAAAACAGGAAAGCAGCAACAAACTGAGAACGTGTCTGGTTTTGTAGTAGAAGAT
Source organism: Protopterus annectens (assembly GCF_019279795.1). Classification (NCBI taxonomy): domain Eukaryota; kingdom Metazoa; phylum Chordata; order Ceratodontiformes; family Protopteridae; genus Protopterus; species Protopterus annectens. The sequence goes on from NC_056733.1 coordinate 1,405,045,069, forward strand.
AATGCAGCAGTAATTCAAACATATGCAGCAGTGACCACATGCAAAACAAAAGAGTAGCAGCAAACTGTGAGAGTAAGACAGAAAATGACACTGTAATAGACCGATATTATATACGGGACAATTACATAACTGTTCTGGGTTTTAAAGCTCAAGACACTTGGTCTTTTATACATACTGAGACTGAGACTTTCTGTGACTTAACATTTGAAACTGAAGGACTGATTATGAAATTTCAGGAACTGTGTAACATAAAAGGACATTTATTCCTGGAACAATTATTTATTTCTGGTAGTAACTTAAGTGCTAAAAAATGTTACTTTGCAGTTTAGAACTGATGAACCTGAAGAAAAGGAGGTCACAAAATGCATGCAGGGTTTGTAAGAAACTGTTGATAATAGTGTAAAAGTTAGAGATGAGAAACCTATGGAATGGAGGATAGAGGTTGGACGCGGTTTTGAAATGTGAAAAATAAAAATATGGTGAAACACTTGCCAAGTGTTGTTTTTGTGGCAGTTCATATAGAAAGACAAAGATATGCTAGCCAGCCTAAATCATGTTTATTTTGTGGGGACATTTTTCATTTAATTGACTGTGACAAGGTACAATGCAACCAGTGAGGGGAGAAACGACATGCAAGCAATAAGGTGTGTGCCTGAATGCAGGGTGTGTAAAAAAAGGGACACTTTTAGATGGAACGTCAAAAGCAAACAAATAATGGCAAAGAAGAGAAAAGGGAAGAAAATATACACAAGGAAGGAGAACTGCAGGCCGAGACAACTATAGGAAGAAGAAACTGTAGAAGAACAAAACATGGTGGTGAAAATGAGGAGGGAGAGTGCATGCAGGAAAAGAGGTCAGGAGAAGGAAATGATACTAATAATTTTTTAAAGTTCTAGCCAGTGAAAAAATATGATTCCGACGATCAAGGGTTATTTGCACATAAACCCCATGGTAAAATATAGAATTGGGGAAAGGGTTAAAAAAAAAAAAATTTACAAATATTTCTCCCAAATTTAACAAGAAGGAAAAACAACAATTTTTGAGTACTTTTAGTGAATGTGAACAGTACATAAAGAAAGCTAGGGGATACTGGAATGGTGTGCTAAATGTGATGTGGATATTATTCTGTTAGAGGATGCGAGATTCCTGCCAAGTGAAGAAAGGCTACAAACAGAAAAACTGTGGGGTGGGAACACACAAAGTGAAAGTTGTACTGCAGTGGCTGTATTTAAAATAATGTGAAAATACGAGAAGTAATGTTGGTAAAGATGAGAATGTTACCTGTTGGGGGAGTGAGGTGGAAATAAGTTTAGAGAATTAAAGCATTATATGCATATGTAACTAACAAGAATAGTGACAGAATATATTTAATTAAATATTACACTATGTCATGGTTAACATGAAAACTATATGTGCAGGGGACTTTAACTGTAATTTAAGAGAAAGATGTAAAAAAATATACAGACACTGATAAAAAGAGTCTTTCGGCTTTTCCCGGTTAGGGGTCGCCACAGCAGAACTCCCGTCCGCTAATGATTGGCAGTGGATTTTTAAGGTGCAGAGTTGCCAGCCTGACACCCAACCTTCAAAGAAGGCACGCCCATTTACGCACGGACCTACCTGCATGTCTTTAACGTCACTCGACCACGGGGAGGACATGCAGACTCAACTCAGAAGGTGCTCCAGCCGAGAATTGAACGGGAGAACCTCTTGCTGTAAGGCGATAACGCTAACTGCTACACCACCGCGGCCTCATACAGAAAATGTGAGAAATTAGCTGCACGGAACAAAAGTCAACAGACTTGTAGAAGTGAGGCACTTGGATCTGAAAGTGATTATTTTGTTTTATCGGCAGGGTTGGGGGTAGCTGATGGTGACACATTTGTGATTTTTTTCAGCCCATTTAGCAATATGGACAGAAGTGATGGAAGAAAGGGAGTATATTAAAATAGGACAGGGAATAAAAAAAAAAATACAAGAAATTATGGGATGAAAATGGACAGTGGGAAGCACTGAAGTTATGGAAGGATCATATAGCCATGAAGGATATCTATAAAAAACTGGTCTGAATGGTGGATTTAATTTAAAAAGAAGTACAGATTTTTTTCCCAATGGCAAGATGATGTAATAAAGGAAGAAATAACGAAGTATGGGAAAACTTATAGATGTGTTAGAGAATAATACAGAAGAGTATTATGATATGGAAAAAAATATACACAATAAATCAAGAAAAAATAGGGGCATTACTATTTAGGCATACATATATATATATATATATATATAGATATATTATTTACAAGGGAGAAGGAAGGTCTGCCTATTTGGGTAAAATAGTAAAGGAGGATATCAGTATAATGAGGGAAATTAAAAATGTAAAAGAAGAGGATGGAATGTAAAAAAATACGCAACACATTACAGAATTTGAAGAAGAAATTACTATTAATGAATTGGATGAAGTACTTAGGAAAGTAAATGCTGATTCAATATCAGGCCCAGTTGGTGTAGGGTATGGAATGTACAATAAACTAATGGAATGGTAAAGAAAACATTTTTGTATATGCACTGAATAAATGGTTGAATAAAGGGTCCGTTTATAAGCAGTTATGCAGTGGGACAATAAAATTTATGGGGAAGAAAGATGTGAAGACTGAAATAAAAGAAAATGGAGACCATTCACACTAAATAACAGATCAGATTTTTTTATGAGAATAATGCAAAGGAGAATAGAAGGAAGGATGAAGAAATTACGGAAGAAATTATATATGGTACAAAAGGGAAGGGATGTCCAGAATTGTTACTGGTTGTAAGAGAAATTGCAGATAGTATTATAAGTAAAAGAGGGAGGATGTGAAACTTATGGTAGGTGATATTAGCAATGAATTTGAGAGAGCAGGACATGGTGCTTTGTTGGATGTTACAGAGAAGTATGGAATAGGTAACAGAATTAGGAGTGTGTATATGTAAGCATATCAAGAAAACCAAGTGAAAGTGTTACTAAATAGGTGGCTGTGTACAGAAATATGCATGAAGTGTGGTATAAGACAAGGATGTCCCATAAGTGGACTATTGTTTGCTTTGATACTTAATACATTAGTAAGTGAAGTAGCTTATAAAATGAAATATGCTAGATATGTGATGCAAAACAGGCGATGATTCCAGTAGTTTTGATATATGCAGACAATATAGTTGTAGTTGTTAAGAACAAAATATGGATGAAGGGAGGTGTTGGTTTGTCTCAATGAATGTTTAAAGGAGATGGAATGGCCATGAATAAAGATAAAAGTAAGGGTTTGGGTGATGCGCTGAAAACTGAGGTTGTGTATTTCTCAATAAATTAAAGATATTTAATCAGAATGAAATTTGGGAAAAAATGATGCATTTGGGATGTAGTGGGAGGGTTTGATAAAAGAAATGAAAGAAATAAGTCTTCTGTGGAAGACATACAGATTAGCACTCAGGAAAAAGGTTTATCTGGTGAATTTGGTATTAATGGGAAAAACAGTGTATATGTCAAATGTAAACAATATAGAAGAATATAAATGAAAAATATGAAAAGGAAATTATGCAACTGGTGTTTTCTTTCGTATGGACTTAAAAGATTAAACTCTGTGAAAACAGGCCTGTTGTACATGAGTGAAGATGAAGGGGGACTGGGATTACTAAATCCAGTTGTTTATTCTGCTTCTTTAAACTTGTAAAGAATATTACAGTAAAGGAAGAGAACGATATAATTAAACATTAAATTAAGTACAAAAATTAAAGTGGGTAAAGGATGAGAATGACATATAGGTTGATAGATTAATACTAATCTAACTGCCCTTGCGAGCCATTTTAAGCCTAGCCAAGTATCCCTTGTGAGGCTCAAACCCTGCACCTTGTGTTTGCAAGGCAAACACCTTAACCATTAAGCCACCCTCCCAACTTATAAACATTCTCACTATTAAATTAAGTACAAACATTTTTAGGAGATGATGAGAACAAGAAAAAGAATATCTAAATGAAGAAATTAAACATCATCATGGAAAAATACTAACATGGAAAATAAAAACTGATGATATACAAAAAGATAGAAGAATGTGGTATAATAATGTGATGAAGCAATATTTTTATGAAAATCCACGGGAAAATTTACCAGAAGAAATTATTAAAGCTATTAAAATACGGAAAAATGGTGTACAAACATAGTAGAGTGTCAGGATTTCCTATGGAGACTGGTGATAAATAAGTCACCAGTAAAGGGGGATATGCCATATAAAAAGAAAGCTAAAAGACTGCTTATTTTGTGGGGAGGAAGAGACAACATAACATGTTTCTTTTAAATGTAAAATAGTGGTGAAACTCTGGAAAAAGTTCTGAGAAGAAAATGTGTTTTGCAAAATTAATGACAAACAATATAGATATGAGTGTGATGATCATGTATGGCTATTATAAGAATAATAATATACAAAACGTGTACATAAGAATTTATTTTATCTAATATGTGTCATTTGGAGTGAAAGGCTAAATGAAATTTTGTTTAATCGGAAATGGATTTTGGCAGATATACTGCAAAAAATCAGATTATGATTTTGGTAAGGCAAAGGCATTTATATTGTACGCAAGACGTTACATTAAAAAGCGGTCTTGCTTGTTACAGTTTCTGACAGCTTATTTTGGTAAATCAACTTTTTAAAATGTTTGTTCTTTATTTTAGGCAAGTAATTTTTTTTTACAGCAAAGACTGCCCAGAGACATGCATTGTAAGGAGAGGAAACATGGGTGTCCAGTTTCAAAAATATGAGATACATCCTGATGCCAACAGCTTGACTTTCACTTTTCATTCAAAAGATAAGATCCTATCTCCACAGCACTGACTTGTGCAGAGGAATAGTGAGGTTTCAAGTTTTAAGTCATTCACTTCTTGCCAAATGGCATTACTGCATTATGAAAGCCCTGCATTTTAAAGCATTTGGGACACACTACTAGTTAGGCTGAAGACAGGATGCTACACAGCCAAATAAAAAGACATCGTCATTTATGTTCAGACACAAATTATGCCCTCTGCATGCATACCACTACGCTGTTCCAATACAAGCATTGGAAGCAGGTCAAAAAGAATTGTGTTAGATTATGCTGCTTAACGTCAGAAGTCTTAACCTCAAGATGCATGCACTCGAAGCTCTCCTCAGTATGGAGAACATCGATATCTGTACAGTGACAGAAACCTGGTTCAAGGCTCCAGAGAGCACCCCAGCACTACCAGGCTATACCTCATATCATGCTTTTCGGCCCCAAAACCCGGACCGAACCACAAAAGGAGGGGGAGTTTCCATATTTATCAAGGATATCCACACCTCCAGGTTAGTGGCATTGCACAAAGTATCGGAGACCATCCATGTGCAACTAATAGTGGGCAAGACTGCTTTTCAGTTTATAGCATCCTACAGACCACCCTCTCAAAGGCAGGAATCCCACTCGGCTTTCCTGAAAACATTGGAGAACATGAAGATCTCTCCGAAAACCATTATATTGTGCGACTTCAACTACCCAAACACTGACTGGGAGCACTACTCAAGCCCCAGCACCTTAGCCCAAAGGTTCCTGGAAATTATAAACTCAAATGCTATGGAACAACTAGTCACCACTCCCACAAGAGGGGACAAAATACTAGACCTGATCATTACTAACATGGGGACTCTATGCTCCACACCAGAAGTATATCCCTCATTGGTAAGATCAGACCATAAATTAATTTCACTGGATGTCCACATCCCTGCCCCACCCCCAGCCCAGAAAACCACAGTGAAAAACTTCTCAAAAGCGAACTTCTCACTTCTCAAAACCGAAGCGGAATCCTTCAAGGCCCCAGGGCCAGTGGAAACTACGGCCCAAACTGCAGAATCCTATATAAAACGCGTTCTACGGACATCTCCAGGAATGCATGGATCATGCTATCCCAAACAAAACCAAGACCCAATCATCCAACGGCAGGCGTCCAGTCTGGTGGACCCCTGCCATAAATAAACTGTACAACAGGAGGAGGAAGCTACTACATGATACAGCAAAATCCCTAATAGGGAAGGCATCTCTGATCAGTACTAGCAAAAAATTACGATCCCTCATAAAATCCTCCAAGGTCAGCTTCGAGAGAAAAATTGCACAGGACACCAAAGACAATCATAAGGCTTTTTTCAATTATGTTAGGAACCTGGGATGCAACTCCCAGACTTGTTCTGAGTTGATTCTAAACGACAAAAAATACACTGAACCCACAGACATAGTCAATATCCTGGCAGACGGGTTCAGTGCAAACTCCCCCCCCCTCCCCCCCAAAAGAGCAAGTATCTATTCCGGCAGAGGGCTGCCTCCCAAACATCTCTGATGCTCAGGTGAAGGCTTCTCCAAAGCAAAAAACACTGCTTCCATGGGACCAGATGGCGTCCCAGGTTGCGTCCTACATGAACTCCAAGAGGAACTAATCCCTCAAATAAAACAGCTATACAATCTCAGCCTCACTACAGGATATGTGCCCACAGAATGGGGTACAGCAACAGTGGTCCCACTCCACAAAGGTGGAGCTTCTACGGACCCTGGAAACTATTGCCCCATAAGCCTGACTAGCTTAGTCTGCAAGGCTATGGAGAGGATCATCATGGAGCTCATAAACAAAGACATTGGGGACTTACAGACACTAGATCCTACCCAGTTCGGCTTTGTCAAGGGCAGATCCTGCCTTTTGAACCTGGTTGACTTCTTCGAAATAGTCACCAAAGCCATAGATGAAGGGATGGTAGTCCACACAGCCTATCTGGACCTTGCAAAGGCATTTGACACAATACCCCACTTGGGCATCATAGATAAGCTATCCAGCTTAAATATAAACCCCTATGTCACAAGATGGGTCGCAAACTGGCTCAAAGACAGAACCCACAGAGTGAGAGTTGCTGGAGCCATGTCAGACTCGAAACCGGTCACAAGTGGTGTCCCACAGGGTTCTGTCCTGGGACCACTCTTGTTCGATATATACTTTTCCGAGGTACAGGCAAACGTGGGAGGACTATGGCTCACCAAGTTCGCAGACGACTGCAAACTGGGCGCCATAATAGACTCTCCAGCTGACGCAAACATCCTTCAAAAAGGTCTCACAGAGACAGATAACTGGTGCCAGCGCCATGGTTTAAAGCTAAATGCCAAAAAATGTACAGTCATACCCTTTGGCAAAAACAATGTGCCCACAAATTACCACATAGGCGGAAACCCATTAAGTACAGAGAAAGTTATTAGGGACCTGGGCACCCAAGTTGATAGCAATCTCTCCTTTGAAAACCACATTGCCAAAGTGGTTAGAAAGACCTTCTACATAGCCCGCCTCATCACGAAGGGTGTCACATCTAGATCAAGAGAGGTAATCATGCCCCTTTATTCATCCCTCATCAGGCCCATCATAGAATACAATGCCCCTTTTGGGATGTACCTTACCCGACACCTGCAGCAATTAGAAAGACCCCAAAAGTATCTCACCAAGAGGATCAAGGGTCTCAAACAGATGCCATATGCTGCTCGGTTAAAAAAACTCCAGCTCTACTCAGTTGCATACCGCCTACTTCGAGGCGATCTATACCTGACATACAAAGCTATGTCAAATCCAGAATTAATGGACATGCTCCACCTCAGTAAATCTAATCCCTTAGAGCCACACGCTCGAGGGACTTGAACCTCAGCACAGAAATAAATAGAACTTGCTGGAGGGACAGGTTCATAACCCAGAGGCTCCCTTCGCTCTGGAATAGAACTCCAGTTCATGTGAGGCAGAGCACCTCACTGAATCTCTTCAAGAAGAATCTCGATAGGTGGATGGGGGATCGTAGGTTTGTCCTAGGGATTACTCCTGTGTCACTATTAGACAGAGGCACAGTAAACTAAACCTTAAAAAGGGCACGGTATACTCAAATCAAGGGGTGGCATAAGCCATACAGAATCGGGCTAGGCTTATAATTGCCCCAGGGCAGATAGCCTTGTATGAACCTATGAACCTATATTGTGGTGGAGGAGTAATGCAGATGGGTGGAATGCAGGACCACTGAGCTTGAGGTCTGAGAAGCAAACCTACAATGAGTAAAACTTCAGATGTTGTCTACCTTTCCACCTTGGAAGTGGAACCAAATCTAAGTGGACACCAGTCCCCACAACCATCACCAACAAAATAATGTTGGCAGTGCGATTTCCAGCTCCAGTGTGATCTTTGACACAAACATACTCAACAGGACTGGGCACAGTAATGAACAGTGTGTCACAGGAGTACTTCCTACTTTTTTCTAAAGACAGCTGCCTCCTAACAGCCACTGCCGGTTTCCTGACAAGTAGCTGCTTTCATATCCACATCATCATTATGATCGCATCCATGCTATACCCATTAGTTTCTCTATTAATCACTTGAAGGGAGTGATGTCAAAATGGGTGCAACATTAAAAGTGAGAGACTTGAGTCCCACACCTGACCAAAACAGTGAACATTTGTTTTCAATACCTTGGAAACTAACCTTTACTCTGAGGTACAGTGATCTCAGAGTTAATATAGCAATAACCCACGCCTGGTGGTAATGTTACCCACGGTTGGCGTGGTTTGGTCCCGGGCAAGCCCGAGGGACCAAACAAAGCCAACCGTGGGTAAATTCAGCATTACCCACACCCAGAAGTGGGTTATTGCTATTATACCATGACATTATTTAAGAAAAGAAACTATTACTTTTCTTAAATAATGGCATAGTATAATGCCTGTTTACTGCCCTTCCGCAGATGTCTGGCATCGCGGCAGCTCTGATGTACTGCGCATCAGAGCTGTGGGCAAACGGAGAAAGCAAGATCTCCGTTGCTTTTTATGTCTCGCCATGTTAAACTCATTTAACATAGCGGGACACTAAAAAGCAACCGAGATCTTGCTTTCTCCGTTGTTTTTAAACATTGTTCGCTATGTTAAATGGGTTTAGCATGAGACAGCTTTAAAATAAGCAACGGAGATCTCCGTTTATTTTAAAGCTGTCTCGCTATGTTAAACCCATTTAACATAGCGAGGCAGTGTTTTAAAAAAACGAGTTATACTAAGGGAAAAAAGACCGGGTGACCGGACCTTTTTCCATTAGTATAACTCGATTTACAACGGGCACGCTGGCCAATCAGCGTGCACGTTTTGGGGGGGTCATGGTATAATATTATATTTACACACACACACACACATATATATATATATATATATATATATATATATATATATATATATATATATTATATCATCGAACGCTCGAAAGCTTACAATCTCGAAAGCTCAGAACAGCGATTTTTCCAAGGGAAAAAAATGCTGCCCAAAAAAAAAAAAAAAAAAAAAAAAAAAAAAAGTTAAAAGAACACAAAGTGGGGGGCTATGCCCCCTACATAAATATACCAACTCCAAGATCACATTACAGTGCCGAAAACAGCAAAGTAATGGAAGCGGCCAAGCAAATTCTTTCCCTGGGAAAGAATTTGCTTAAAAGACGCACCGCTATTTTGCCTTTTCGTCGTTTTAAGTTCGACCAAAACACATTTCGACAGACTGCATCTTCGGTCATCTAATAGGAACCATATATATATATATATATATATATATGTATATATATATATATATATATATATATATATATATATATATATATATGTTGTTGTGTCTTTCGGCTTATCCCGGTTAGGGGTCGCCACAGCGGAACTCCGGTCCGCTAATGTTTCATAGTGGATTTTTAAGTGCCGAGTTACCAGCCCTGACGCACAACATTCAACGAAGGTACGCCCATTCACGCATGCGTCCACACAGAAGACGCTCTAGCTGAGAATCGAACGGGACAACGTCTTGCTGTGAGGCGACAATGCTACCGTGACACTACATTTTATATATATATATATATATATATATATATATATATATATATATACACACACACACACATATATATGTATATATATATATATATATATATATATATACACATATGTGTGTGTGTGTATGTATGTATGTGTATATACGCATACGCACACACACACACACACACGTAAATAACAGGGGTGTGGGGGGGGTGCAGCAAAAATTACTTAATTGTATTACAGCAAGTTATGTTACCTGCTGTAATATTTTCTGTTCATAATTTTGTGCCTGAAGCTAAAAGTCTCAAATGTAAAGCCTATAAAAGGCAATGCTGAAATTCAGATGTATGACATGCACATGGAAAAAGAACGTACAGCTGTGTACACTTACCATAAATGTAGATGTTTGAGTGTATTCACTGTTGCAGTCATCACACTTGGGTTATCCTGATAGGGGTAGCCCTCAGTCAGCCCGAATACCAGAGGCTTAGTATTTCTGTGTCAGTTGCTGTCGCTCCAGGAATGACGTCAGTGGTATAAAATCAGGCAGCTGACACCATCACATCAGTTTTTCTTGCCCTGTCAGGAGCTCCCAAATAGGGAGCTAGGTTATGGTGGAAGAACACCACCAGAAGAAAGTAATTACCAAAAATTCCCTGTAAGGAGAGGAAGAGAGAGAGAGAGAGAGAGAGAGAGACAAGGAGGATGGAGGTGGGGGGGAGGGGGACCAAGACTGCAACAGTGAATATACTCGAAAATCTACATTTATGGTAAGTGTACACAACTGTACTATGTTCTTTGTGTTTCGCTGTTGCAGTCATCACACTTGGGTTGATTCCCAAAGCTGAAGAAAAAGGGTGGAAGCAGTCAAAAAGACTGGGGGCTGGCTAGGATGCCCTGCTAGACTGCGGTGGCAAAGTCTGCCCTAGATATGGAGAAGATAGGCAGGTGGTAATGCTTAGTGAAGGTATGAACAGATGTCAGTGTTGCAGCCTCCAGGATGTCCCTGGTGGGAACCCCTCTGAGAAAAGCTGCAGAGGTGGAGGTTGCCCTGGTGGAATGTGCCCTGACCCCCTTTGAGGGTGGTTTCCCGTGCTGTTTATAGCAGAAATGGAGGCAGTGTGCTATCCATTTGGAGATTATTTGTTTGGATATGGCCTTGCCCTCTGCCCCTGCTGCGAATCTGACTAGCAATTTATCAGTTTTTCTAAAAGATTTAGTCCTGTCCAGATAGAATCTAAGCTGTTTGTGCACATCTCAAGAGTGAAGAATCCTTATCCCCTTGCTTTGTGAGTTAGGTAAAAAGGTGGGCAAATGAATGGATTGGTTGATAGCCGCACTGGACACCTCTTTAGGCATGAAGGATGGGTTAGTCCTGAGGACACCACTTTAGGCATGAAGGATGAGTTAGTCCTGAGGGAGACCCTGTCAGCATGGAAAATGATGAAGGGCTCTACACCCATGAGTGCTTGTAGCTCTGATACTCTTCTAGCTAATGTGATGGCCAGAAGCAAGGCTGTCTTCTAAGAGAGGCATTTTAACTCTTCTGAAGATGCAGGTTCAAAGTTAAGGTCCCAAGCTAGGGTAGGAGCTCTTCTGAGTGGCCTAAAGTTGTTAGCCCCTCTTAGGAACTGTTTGATGAGAGGGTGTGAGAAGAGAGGTGGCTTTGTGCTGTAATTAGCAGAGATGGCAGAGGCATGAATTTTAACAGAAGAGAAGGATAGACCCCTGTGTAGTAGGTCTGCTAGGTAATCCAGGATGAGAGGTAGGGAGGGCTGTGCCGTTCCGATTCCCTTAGCCTGGATCCATGTGCAAAACCTTTTCCACTTGTCAGCATAAGATTTTCTAGTGCTGGGGCGTCTGGCCCCATGTATAACATCTAGGACTTGTTTTCTTAGGCTGGCAGCTTGAGGAGAGGTCAGGGAATAAGCCAGGATGCCAGGTTGAGGGTTGGCAATTGGGGATGCATGAATTCTCCAGTCCTCTGGGTCAGAAGTGTTGGGATCTGAGGTAGGTGCCATGGTGGCAGGGGTGACAGGCTGCGCAGCAGTGGGCACCAGTGCTGGCATGGCCAGTCTGGGGCAATCAGGATTGCCCTCGGTTTTTCCTCCCATATTTTGAGCAGTACCTTGGAAATGAGTGGTAGAGGGGGACTGCATATACCGAGAGGTTTACCCACTGGAAGGATAGAGCATCCACTTTCCAGGCCTTGCTGTGAGGTTCCCTGGTGCAGAATTTGCTGAGCTGATGATTGGAGTGGGAGGCAAAGAGGTCCACCTTCAGGGTGCCCCATTTCTGGGTTACAAGGGTGAAGGTTCTGTGGTCTAGCTGCCACTCATGTGGGTCTAGCAGGTTTCTGCTTGAGTTGTCTGCCAGAGAGTTTAGGGAGCCTGGCAGGAATTGTGCTAACAGGTGTAGTTGCATGGCTGAGGCCATGTGCCAAAGGGTCATGGTGAGCCTGCAGAGAGGATAAGAGTGAGTCCCTCCCCGCTTGTTGATATACCACATCACTGTGGTGTATTTTGCTTTGATCAGCAGAGGCCGCGGGGAGAGTAGGGGTCTGAAAGCTGTCAGGGCATGCTGAACAGCTAGCAGCTCTTTTTGGCTGATGTGCAGATGTATCTGATTTGGGCTCCAATGGCCCTGAATGCACTTGCCGTCCAGATGTGCACCCCAGGCACAGTCTGATGCGTCTGTGGTGAGGGTCTGAGTGGCATGGGGTTGTGAGAAGTCTCTTTTTCTTTTGGAAGGGGTAGCCTGGCTTCCCCTAATAAGCCCAATAAGGTCTTCACCATTTTAAGCATTTGAGATTGAGGCAAGGAAGCAGGTGCCTGAGCTTGGGTCGTCGTTTTTTGGGCATAGTTCGTACCCTGGGCCTTAAAAAACTTGATAGTTTTAGAAAGAACTGAAGACGCAAAAGAAGTCGTTGGTCTGTCTCGAATATCGGTAGTGTGAAGTATTTCCTCGGAAGACTGTGCCTGCTCAGCAACTCCAGACCTATCCAAACAAAGTAGAGACATCTGCAGGATCCTTAGTCGAAGAAGAGTCTCGCAACATACCAGACTCTGAAAGGGTCTCGGTAACGGTCTGCGAATCCACAGAAGCGGGCATCAGGGCCTGCGAAAGTAAATCACTGAGGACCGGAGAACTGACTACTAGCTTAGCGGAAACGTCGTTGGCAGTTTTGGACCTGTGCAGTCTTTCTCTGTCTTTATCCTCACGGTTTTTCAGAAGATCGCTAGTCAGATGGCTTAACGAAGCCATATCGGAATTCGAGGATTGAGAGCAAAAATATCTAGCTACAATAAGGGCCCAACGATGTATAGTTCTGGCGTTGAACAAAGCACAAAAGCGACAGCAAAGGACATCGTGGTCTGGGCCTAAAGAGGTGACGCAGTAAAAATGGAAGTCTCCGTGTGGTATTTGCTTTCCACAGGCAAGACAATTATTAACTTTTTCTGACATCGGTTAGAGCAAGAAAAATGGATCCCCAACGGGGTACTTAGCTTTAGAAGACTTCAACTTCAATTCGGAAACAAAAACTCAAGTAGCGGACGATCGGCACTCATGCGAACTGCTTCTGCTTCGGGCTCCTTGGCAAGAAAGACTGAGCCTCTGGTATTCGGGCAGACTGAGGGCTACCCCTGGCAGGATAACCAAAGTGTGATGACTGCAACAGTGAAACACGAAGAACATCTGGATAACGTCCTACTGTGAACATCACCGACATCTAAAGCCATACTGCTGGTCATATGCAGGGCAATTAGCATTCAAAACCCTACTAGACTGTACAGCAGAATCTGTTAGATAACCTTTTTCTGAGGCAAAAGTCAAAGTTACAGGCCTGCAACTGCCCCTTCCTGCCAAAGTCTTACTTTAGTGGAAGATGAAATGACAATATACTCTGCAGAAAATCTGTAAATTTAGGAGATTAAAGGAATATAACATTTTCAATCAGGGATTTAAAGCATCACTTAAACTAGCACATGAAAATAGCCTTTGCTATAGCCATTGCAACAAACTCTTGGTTTTAAGAAATATCCACAATATAAGCTGCAAATCAAGATAAAGTACAGCTCTGAAATCAACTCATCACAACTGCAAATGTTTGTGTGGTCACTGCTGCAGTCATAACTTATAGGGATCTCTTTCACTGCCATGTGTGATGACCAACCTGATCTCCCATAGGGGAATGATGCTCATTTCTGATTGTTAAGCTGGATGTTAGACAGCATAAGAGATCTCTATATGTAGACAAATGCCACAGGTATAAAGGTACTTCACCCCTGAGTGATCACAGGATTAACACAATGGTAACTCCTATTAGTAGTGGTCCAGATTTTCGGCATTTAAATCTAGAAAAGTAGACCATAAGCTATGCACTGTTACTGCAAAGTTCCACCAGAAATGCAGACTTTTCCAGTCACTGTATTCAAGCATTTCAGTGGGACTACAGAAGAGTGCTGCTTCAGAACAGCAAGACATACAGGTTCATAGGTGTGCACTAGGCTAATGACCACAAGGGCCTTTTAAGCCTAGCCACGCATCCCAAATCTCAGACAAGTTCTGATACCCTTGATAAGTTTAAGCATAGGCTTGGGAGATTAAACATTTACAAGCAGGGGGCTAGGTGATGAACCATTTACAGGTTGCCTGTGTCCATTAGAGACATAGGTGCCAAACCAGGGATGAACTTCCTGTTCCCTATCCAATTATCCAAGTTGCACTTGAATTGGGTTAGGGCGAACTCTGCTTCACATGGATGGGGAGCCTGTTCCAGAGATGGGGTAATCTCTGGGATACATACCTGTCTCTTCAGCAGGTCCTATTTATATCACAGGCAAAGTTTAATCCTTTAGAATGGGTAATTCTACTGCTGTTTGTTTTATGGATATGCAGGAGGTCCATCAGAGTGGGGTCTGACAATGCCCTGTATGCCAGGCATAGATCTCCACTCAACAGCCTGTAGGAGACAGAATACAGGGATAGGGCCTTGAGGTGGCAGCATAGGACATTTTCTTATGCCCTGTATTCTTTCAGTGAGGAACCTCTGTGGACGTTCTAATGTTGGATATGCCTGGATAGGTACATACCAAAGGGGGTACTGTACTCTATGATAGGTCTGATGAATGCCAGATACAGGGGAACAATGACTTAATTGGACCTAGATGCCATACCTTTGCTTATAAGTTGCGCAACATAGAAGGATTTCCTCACTACTGTAGAGACATGATGGTGAAAGTCTAGATTACTGTCTGCGTGTGTCCCTAAGACTCTGACTACTGGATTAACTCTAAGGGGTGTGTGGTCAACTGGATATTACATTTTGTAAGCAATAAAAACAAATAGTGTTGCTGTAAGGTACACATCAAAACAGCAGAAAATGGAAATATGAATATTTAACAAAGTGAATGTAAGCTTACGACTTAATTTATTGTGTGCAGTTTGGCCGCATTTTTCAGTATACAAAGAATAGGCATTACCTTACAAAGTACTTCAATGACACTTACAATCCTGTAACTTAAGGTGTTTTCAAAGCCAATGTGCATACATTCCCTTTAAAGCCATGGATGTTTAATTATAACATGAGAGTTGAATTCAGACCACCCAGATGGAATGTTTTAAACGACAAACCAAAATACTAAAACCAATACGGTTGCTAGACTGATAATACAGATGCACAACACACGTGCCACTGCAAATAAGGTATCAGAAACAAGTTCAAGTAGTTGGTAGGATTGAGTGGCAAGGATACTGGGGGTGGTGCTGCACAGGACTGCTCTCCTTTTATCTTTCTCAACAATATAGCACGCAGTTTAGCTCTGTATAGTCCACTGCTGGCAGAGTCTATGAACCTCTTGCAAAGGTGCATTTAACAAGATAAAAGACATGGTAAGATGATCTTGGTGCACATTAAGGTCACATAAACATGCTTAATGACAACCAGTATGCGACAAGCTACTGGAAAATATTTTCCTATGTACCTTTTATTTCTGTATCTGTCAACCATCAGCTCCCCACGTTTGCATCTCAATCTGTTTGTTCATTATCAGTGAAACATGGCCACTGACTCTGGCAACATCGAATCAAAGTGTACACATGACAACCTTTTTTGCTGAGGCCATCTGTCATTCTGTGACCATCTCCCTTCCAGACAATCTGGACTAGCAGTCCAACCGACCTACAAGGGAGGGCCGCTATCACCAGTGACCCTCTTCCTGCTTTAGTCTGCATTGCTGGTACTTATCCCAGCCTGTCATCTCTGAGATGGAAGTCATCATTGACAGCTGGGGAATTCTTAGTGAGCCCTAACCCCTCTCTCTGACACAAATGTCTGCATCACTACAAGGGCATGCTATGTCTTCCCCATGTACATGAATGTTACCACACATGCATTACTCAAGGCTACTGACACAGACTTGGCACAACCAAACTGATATCCCTGGTCCTGGCTGATTTGGTGCTGTGCATGATGGGAATCAGCCAACCAGAACCATGTCTCCCCTCCCCCCAACAGAAGACAGGAGGCACTGGCTAATTACTCTCACCCCCAACCAACTCTCTCAGCACTCAAGTCACTAAATAAACAAAGGTCGACTGGTTCACAGTCATGGCTTTAATCCAATATGCCAGACAGTCAGGCTGCTGGAAAGGTTTTTTGACAATGAACCTTGGACACAACAGCTCATGGCTGCTCCAAGTCCATCACGTTCACTCCCCACTCCCAGCTTCACAAACATTCACAGCTAAAAGATTTGATTCAACTATAAGCCAGTGAGTTTTATCCAGGACAGTTCTGAGTAGGGGACAACTGTAAAGGATCAAAAATAAAAGAGGGGAATGGCAGTGGCATATGGAAAATCAAGGGATCAAAGTAAAAGGTACCAGCTGAAGGAAGATGGGGAGCATTACAGAATAAATGAAAAAGTGAAGGTTCATCAGAAATAAATACAGACTCCTAACATAACTTACCATTTCTTTTTTAGTTTTGGTATACATTTTGTGTGCTTACTTTACAGCCTGCGCTCTTCAAGTATACCTGTGTCACTGCACAGTTTCATCCCAAAAGGTGTTCTATTGGTGTGTGAAATCACTCTCTGAAGACAGAACTACACAATTAAAATTTCTTAACTCGTGGTTAAAGGCCAAGGGATGCATTGCTAAAAATGTAACCTCATACATTCATTTTTTCCAATTAACTGCTTAATTCAGCTTAGAGTCAAACAGGAAAAGTAGCCTATCAAGGCAATCAATATGCAGAGAAAGTAATCTTTGAGGGGATGCCAGCCCATCATAGGATGCTTAAACATGACACACCTAACTAGAGGCAATTTTAGAAGATCAACAATTTATCTAGGATACATCTTTGAGATATGGTAGGAAGCTACAGCATGTGCTGAAAACTCCAGTGGAAGGACCCACACCTGCATTTACACACACATACACCACTCTTAAAAATACTTCAACGTGCATGTGTTCAGCATTAAAAAAGAAAGCGATACAATGCAACAACCTTGGGGAAATGTGACGCAGCTTCTGCCTCTAGAAAGGAGAAATAGACAAGTAGTGTAGTTCCGGTAATAAGGAATTCTGAGGTCATAATGAGAAGGTGAAGAAAATGAAAAGTGTGTTTTTGTTTCTTGTGAAAGAGAATTTCTATCTGATGTTTTAAAGGTGGTCACAGGGTCAGCAGTGGAGAGTGGAATTCAGAAATGGTTACTGGACTACTGTCTTTGTCCCAGACAGAAAATAATTCAGAGTAGGACAAGGGCAGAGTGGTGTGTGTGTGTGTGTGTGTGTGTGTGTTTTGGGGGGGATGAAAAGAAGAGATGGTATTAGAGATCTATTAACGTTCTATGTTAACAAGTTCTCTTTACTCTAGGATAGGACAACGACAAGTGGGCATCCACTGGTGTCCTAAATTACTCAAGAAGTTGACTCTGGTAGCACAGACTGGGCACCACTCCCAGTACCCCATTTATAAGGAATGTTGCTGTAATGTGAGAAATTAGACAGACCAGATGGAGAAATTAAGACAGACTTAAAATGGAAAGTAAAACGAGCCAGACCTGGAGTTTAGAAAAGAACACAGTGTGTTTTATGCCCCAGCCCTAACAGACTAGATAACTAATAGTGTCATTGTTAAACAGTAATAGGTTTGGCAGGATGGGAACTTTTTAATGTGAAAATGTACTGTAAAAACTATAATGAAAAAAGGAAGATAACACTGAAAATATGGCACGGATGACGCAGTGGAAGGGAAATGTTACACAGTTTTGTTTACACTCACGACAAATCTGAGAAAAGAACAGGCTCCAACAGTAAGAGGAGAACATGTACACAGCATTCCAGTACTTGACTCCTTACAGTCCCCAATAATCAATGCACACAGTACAACAAACATGCAGTACGTTCTTCAGCTTCAAATAAGCACTAACAAACAGGCACGCCTGGATGGAATTACTGACATGCATAACGAACTGCTGGAGGTATAACATCTAGAGTACTGTAAGCACTTCTGCACATTATTCACAGAGTATAAGCAGTAAAGAGATAGTCCAGAGAGCACTAAGTGGTGTATGATTCCTGTCAAAACCCATATGGAGACTAAAGGTGCTTGGGGCAAAGAAAGCAATATGCAGATGTACTTTACAGGAATCAGATGTACTTTACAGGAATCAACTACGTCCAGGCCAAAAAAGTACAGTTGTGTACCTACCATAAATGTAGATGTTCGAGTGTATTCACTGTTGCAGTAATTACTCTTGGGTTATCCTGCTGGCAGGCTACCCGCAGTCGGCCTGAATTCCAAAGTCCTGGTCTGGCGTCGGTTGCTGTCGCCTCTTCCCTGACGTCAGTGCGCCAGGGGTATAAAAGATGCAGCTGACGCCATTTTCTTCAGATTTTCTTGCCCAGATGTCAGATGCCCCCAAAAGGGTAGGCTAAAAATATTATGCCAATCAACACTAAAGTAACATTTCCTTCATCTACAAGCAAATACACCACATAGGTTGTATAGACTAGAGAAGTACAGATAAACCCCAGAAAAAGAAAGGGGGACGGTGGGAGGGTAACCTGGACTGCAACAGTGAATACACTCGAACATCTACATTTATGGTAGGTACACAACTGTACTATGTTCATCGTGTTTCACTGTTGCAGTCACTACTCTTGGGTTGAATCCCAAAGCTGAGGATGGGTGGCTGGGCTAAATAGGATTAGGAGAGGCTATGAGGCCCTGCAGAACTGCAGTGGCAAAGCCTGCTCTGGATTTAGAGTAAAGAGGTAAGTGGTAGTGCTTTGTAAAGGTGTGCACTGAACTCCAAGTTGCAGCCTCTAAGATGTCTTTGGTTGGTACTCCTCTGAGGAAGGCTGCTGAAGTGGCTGCTGCTCTGGTAGAATGAGGCCTAATGCCCTTAGGCACCGATTTGCCATGCTGTGAATAGCAGAAACGAATGCAATGACCTATCCATTTAGAAATGGTCTGTTTTGAGATAGCCTTTCCTTGTGATCCTGCAGCATATGCCACTAAAAGTTGCTCAGTCTTGCTGAAAGCTTTAGTTCTGTCCAAGTAGAAGCGTAGCTGTCTGTGTATGTCCAGAGAATGCAGAATTTTCTCACCCTTGTTCTGTGGGTTTGGATAAAAGGTAGTCAAGTGAATGGTTTGGTTGGGGGCCACGCTGGACACCATCTTAGGCATAAATGTAGGGTTTGTCCTCAGAGAAACCCTGTCTGGATGAAAAATGATAAAAGGTTCCACAGCCGTGAGTGCTTATAACGCCGAGACTCGTCTTGCAGAGGTTATTGCCAGGAGCACAGCTGTTTTCCAGGATAATAATTTTATATCAGCTGCTGAGGCTGGCTCAAAAGGAGGCAGTGTGAGTTTTTCCAAGACATAATTGAGGTCCCATGCCAGTATTGGTGCTCTCCTTGGAGGCCTGATATTTGTGGCCCCTCTGAGGTACTGCCTTATTAAAGGATGAGAAAAGATAGGTGGTTCCATATTGTAATGGGCTGAAATGGCAGAGGCATGAATCTTAAATGATGAAAAGGGAAGGCCTTTGTCTAGCATCTCAGTTAGGTATTGTAAAATCTGAGGAATATTTGGTACATACGTGTCAATGCCTTGTTCCTGGTTCCAAGCACAGAATCTCATCCAATTTCTGCATAAGATTTTCTGGTACTGGGCCTCCTGGCTTCCAAGATAACATCCATAATAGCTTTTGAAAGAGTAGTGTTCTGAATGGCTACATTATCCACCATGCTGCCAGATTTAAGGTCCTGAGTTGGCTGTGCAGGATCTGATTGTTTTGTTGGGTCAGCAAGTTATAAGTTTGAGGCAATATCCATGCTGGACCTTGAGACAAGCTCTTTAGGATTGGGTACCAAAGCTGGCGTGGACAATCAGTATTATTTTTGGCTTCTCTTGTCTGACCTTTAGGAGTACCTTGGGAAGGAGAGGCAGTGCAGGAAAGGCATACATGGTTAGGTTTTTCCAGCTGAAGAATAGGGCATCCACTTCCCATGCTTGTTTGTGAAATCCTTGTGCAAAATCTCTGTAATTGGCAGTTGTGAGGTGAGGCAAATAGATCTATGTCTGGGCATCCCCATTTCCTTGTTATCATGCTGAAGACTTGTGGATCCAGTTTTCATTCGTGGAGATCCATGAGGTTTCTGCTTAGTTCGTCTGCCAGAGTATTTGTTTTTCCTGGCAGGAATTGTACTTGCAGGTGAACTTGATAAGTCTATGCTGTGTCCTACAGGGTCATTGCTTGTCTGCAGAGGGAGTAAGAATGTGTACCTCCATGCTTGTTTATGTACAACATGACCGTAGTATTGTCTGTCTTTATCAGTAGTTGTCCTGGATGAAGTAGATCCTTGAAAGCTGTCAGGGCATTCTGAACAGCTAGCATCTCTTTTTGATTGATATGAAGATGCATCTGGCTTGGGGGCCATGTGCCCTAAATACATTTTCCTGCCATATGGGCCCCCGAGGCATAATCTGATGCATCCGTTGTTAGTGTCTGTCTGGCTGTGGGTAAAGTGAATGGCAGACCCTTGTTGTGGTGACAGGCCTGTGTCCACCATTGAAACTCCCGTTGCAGGCAGGGAATGAGTGTAATTACTGTCTCCAGGCTGTGGCAATGCTGAGTCCAAACACTTTTTAGATACCATTGTAGTTTCCTCATATGCAGTCTGGTATATGGAATTAGTAGAATGCAGGATGCCATGAAGCCCAAGGCCTGCAGGATTTTCCTTGCAGATAACTGGGTCTTTGTTGCCAACTTTATGAAGTAAGAAGTCAGTTGCCTTTTTTTGTCTGGCGTGAGACAAGCCATCTGGGCAGCTGTATTTAAGCTTGCACCCAGGAATATTATCTCTTGAGAGGGTACTAGTTTTGATTTATTTTCGTTTACTGTGTACCCTAGGCAAATTAGTAATCTTTTTACAAACACCAGATGCTTTAAAAGAATGTCTTTGTTCTCTGCTTGAATAAGGCAGTCGTCCAAGTAAGGATATATTTGAAATCCTCTGTCTGCAAAATGCAATTATTGGTGCCAGGCATTTTGTGAAGACTCTGGGTGCAGTAGATAAGCCAAAGGGCAGAGCAGAGAATCGGTAGTGCATTGAGCCAGCTATGAATCTGAGGTATCTTCTGCAAGATTGTCTGATTGGGATATGCAGGTATGCCTCTTTTAGGTCCAAAGTTACGAGCCAAGCCTTCTTGCCCAGCATAGGCAGTAGCTGCTGTAGAGTCAACATCTTGAATTTTGGAACATCCAGAAACGTGTTTAGTATGGACAGGTCCAGTATTGGTCCCCAGGTTTTGTCCTTTCTGGGCACCAAGAAAAGTCTCGAGTAAAATCCTTGCCCCTGCTCTTGCTGTGGTACTTGTTGAATGGCCCTCATGCTCATGAGGGATGTAATTTGCTTTTGTGCCTCTGCCCACTGATTGTGTGGTAGGTCTGGCATAGCTTTTGCCCTTGGTAGGGTGTGAAAGTGGAACCTGTAGCCCTGGGACACTATGTTCAAGACCCATTTGTCAATTTGGTGAAAAAAGTGCTAGTTTTCCCCCTAAGGGGGCTGCCAAAATATAAGTGCTTGGATCTGGCAGAGGAAAGTCATTGGGACTGTTTCCTGTAAGGTTGTGATTTGTCTTCTCCGCTTTTGGAGGTAGGAGCACCCCATTGTTTAGGCCTGTATGAGCCTTGGGGCTGAGATCTGCCTCAGACGCCAGTATCTGCCTCTTTGTGGCCTGTCTGACACTGGAAAGGACCAATTTTTTGAAGGCCAGTTCCTGCTAAATCTGGGTGGCTGTACCTGTAAGAAATCCTTAACTGTCTGCATGGATTTCGCTTTATCCTCCATTTTCTTCAACACCTCTTCTGCTTTAGCACCAAACAAAGTATCATGCTGTAATGGAGCATCTAATAATTTTGCTTTAACATGATCAGGCAGATTTTGTTCCTTTAACTAAGCATGCCTTCTAATGACAGAACCTGTACCAGCGAGCGGCCCTGCAAGAGGCCTCCAGTGAATCATAACCACATTGCAAAGTATGCTTTCCCACTTGTTCAGCTTCATGCAATAAATCCTGCATTTCCTTGTTCTCTGAACATTTAGAATTTGCCAACATTTTCTGTTTAAGCAGTGACATTAAGTATTGCTGATATTTAAGCATATGAAACTGACAATTTAAAGCCCTTACAGCCAAGGTAGCTTTTTCCCCCATCTGTCCAGTGCCCTAGAATCCCTATCAGAGGGGACAGGGTTTTTTTGCAGTGGAAGCCTTGACCCCTTTGGGACTCTGAGATATAGTTTCTGGGTCAGCAGTGGGGTTTTTATATAGGAATTTATGAGAGTCTGGGACCCTGTAGTATCTGTCTGGCTTAGCAGGTGTAGGGGGGTAAAGAGTCAGGAGACAGGCCGGACTCTGAAAATACATCATCTACAATGTCTAGACCAATACTGTGCTGAGGTAGTAGCAGAAAGTCTCTGAGCCTTTTCTTAGACTCTGAGTAATCTTGGCTCTCCCAGTGAAAATGCTCCCTCATGGTATGCAGGGTTTCCCCAAAAGAATAATCCTCAGGAGGAGAAAATGAAGGAATGGATTCTTCAGCATCAGAATCCTCATAGGGAGGAAAGGAATATCCCTGTTCAAAAGAGTAATCAGAGGAAATTGAAACCTGATCAGAAGAATCATATTCTGTCTCTTGCCTAGGCCTCTTATCAGGAGGGGGATGGGAACCCCTGATCAAAGTAATTAGGTCTTCGGCCATTTTAAGCATCTGTTTTTTAGGCATGGAAGTCTGAGTAGGAGAATGCTGTACTTGTTTCTTTGTCTTTAGAACTGCTTTAGTCTTTGTCTTTGAAGCTGAGGATGGTTTAACATATAACTGTGTAGGTCTGAAGACACCCTCAGAAGCCGATGCCTGCTCAGCGGCTCCAGACCCCTCTGAGGGAATGATTTCCGAGTGTCCAATACCTTGAGTATCCAGAGGCCCAGTCGAATCCACGTGGGAGTCGGAAGTGGTTTGTGGCTCCGAGGTAGTGGGAGTCAGGGGCTGCGAAAGCGCCTCACTGAGAACCGGCGACTGGCCTAACGGAGGTCTCTTCGTCAGTTCTGGACCTTGGATGCCTATCCTTTTCCTTGTCCTTGCGTTTTTTTGTAAACTCCGGTCGTCGGCTGTTCCGACGGCATTATATAGTTAAATCTTCGGCCAAAGTAATGAAATGCAAAATCGAACAGACGCTTAATAGTGCATTGGTTAAATCTAGCACAAAACCGACAGCTAGCAACATCGTGGTCAGGGCCTAGGCAAGGAATACAGTAAGAATGAAAATCCTTATGAGGTATTTGCTTCCCATAAGAAATACAATTGTTAACTTTTGCAGACATCGGTCTGGAGCAAGGAAAAAGTTTCCCCAACGGGGTACTTGGCTTTAATGAAGACTTTGGTTCTGAAATTTGGATTTGAAAATCTCAGGAGTCGGCCGACCGGCACTTGCAAACTGCTTTTGCTTCAGGCCCAGCGTGGCAAGAAAGACTGAAAATGGTGTCGGCTGCATCTTTTATACCCCTGGCGCACTGACGTCAGGGAAGAGGCGACAGCAACCGACGCCGGACCAGAACTTTGGAATTCAGGCTGACTGCGGGTAGCCTGCCAGCAGGATAACCCAAGAGTAATGACTGCAACAGTGAAACACGATGAGCATCTGCATTTTTTAATTGTACAACAAAGGAGCACATCCTGTGAAAAGAGAGGAGATGGCAAAAGGAGACAATGAACATGTATTCCTCCCACAAAAAAAAGTGACAGACTTACTTGTAGATGGATCTAACAGGAATGGAAACTAACAGACTTTGTAAGCTGGTTCCTAAATATTATTCAAGTCTATATGTCTTTAATACCGCATAATGTGAATATCGCACAACGTGGCTGGGCTAATATATGCCTTGATAGCCCAGTACCTACCTATGAACCTATTAAGAGACAAGAGATACATGATTTACAGTTCAAACATTTACATTACTAGGAAACTAGATTTCAGCAAAGTATCTTAGTTAAAAAACAGTATCTCACTTACTGTGTTAGTCCATGCTCTGTTATGGTCATGGAAATGTAGGATTCCAGACATATTCAGTATAAAGTTAAGAAGACAACATTTAATTGTCGTACCTAAAAGATGTGTGTGTAATACAATGAACTGAGTAGAAGTTCCACGCCTGACACAACTACCAACAATTTGTTTCCATTATGCCACTAGCCCACGGTTGTCACTCGTCATTTCATTCTCTTCTTACCATCTTTAAACACACCTGCAGTATATTGTTAAAGTACGTGCTCACATATTATTTATCCATTCTCAAATGCAGTGCGCATAAAGAAATGTTGTGTTTACCACACACAGCACAAATGGTTTTCATTCGCCATTACAAATTCAAAGGGTTTAACTTTTTCTTTACTTTACTTAAAAGCTGTCAGGTGCCGAGACCACCTATACACGAAAGTAAGGCGTGTTGCCATGGAATCCATACCTTGTTAAACTGCCCATTTGGAACTTGCTCCCAAAGCTAATCAACTTCTCCCCACAAACGGATGGGGCAGGCAATGTGTTTCATGCAGTATCAGACATCAACACTTCTTTTTGCAATTTCATTCACATTTTCCACTGACTCAATTATAAACCTGAAAGCTCTGTGTAGGCAGGCAGATGCTGCTGGCATTGGTCCATAACCTCATTTCAGTTAAGAAGTGCTGCTGTGACACTGCTCAAACACTGCAGTGGAAATGCACCTTTCTAGTAATGTGTACACACACACACACACACACACACACATTGTCAGCATTAGCGTGCACCAGTAATCATATCCGTTAGCTGCCAGATATCACAAATCTTTATGGTCTACATTTAGGAAGCCCATCAAGACTAAGAAGTTTTATAATTAACACTGTTTTTTTAATTAGAAAACAATACAGAACCAGAAAGTAAGCATTACTTCCGTTAACACAAGCACTACCCTAAGTTAAGGTGTCTATAACATATTCCTACCAAAGCTACCTTATTTTCTGTGTATTGACTACCTACATTTTCTCCTCCCCTTTCACACACAGTCCTCATCTATCACCTTAGTAATGATATCCAAACCATCAAATGTCTTCGTCTAGAAACACAAGTTAACAGATGGCTTCACAGGAAGCATTACTGCCAAATTCAGTAGGCAGGAAACGAGAAAGTTCTGTCTGGTGAATGTTAGCCTATCAGCTCACACCTAAAGAAAAAAAATTATACACACACATGTGTGTGCATATATGTAGCTTCAAGAAAGACCCAGCAAAGCTAAACTCTTCACTGTGTAATACCTTAAACCTCCTGCAATGGAGGCCCATGGGATATATGCACATGATCCAGTAAGAACATACTGATGCAAAAAGATTGAAGAAGAAATAAAACAAAAAAAAAATATTTGCAGAGGTGAAGAACCCCTGCTCCCCCACACCCTCAGCTAATTATACATTTCAACTCAGAGACTGCATAATATTAGTTATGTACTCACCAACACTTGTTATCTGTGTTATCCACGTATGGGTCTAGGATCTGACATCGGATCAGCGTCGGCACACTTAGACAACAACTTAGGTCAAGCTCCTCCCCTCCCAAAATGCTCTGCTGCCCTCTAACCCCTCAGATCGAGTTTGCCCTGGAGAAAGAAGACAGATAAAACCTGCCACCAGCAAAGATCCATCAAAATCCTGACAATCCCTCAGAAAGGGGGAAGGAGAGTGGGATTGTGATGAATGGTGACTACGGATAACACAGATACCAAGTTATGGGGAGAGTACACAACTAATAATCTGATGGTATCCTAGTCATCATTCATCACGTATGGGTCAGAATCCCCAGCTACCCAAAATTCTAGGGCGGCCTCATGGACGGACATGCCTTGACATGAAGGATAGTGGAGCCAAAGTAAGCCCTTCTTCCAGAAATTAGATCCAGTTTGTAATGAGAAATGAAGGTATGAGGGGAAGACCAAGTTGCTGCTGCACAAATGTCATCCAAGGACTGATGGGCTGAGAAGACCACTGAAGTAGCCACTGACTTGGTAGAATGAGCCCTAAATGGTCCAGGCAAAGGAGAACTACAGGAGGAGTATATGTAAGAGATGCACTGATAAATCCAGTGAGAAATAAGAAGTTATGTACCTACCATAATGTTCCATGTTAGTTGTCTTCTCTCGCCTTCTTTCTTGCTTGATGGGTTCGGAGCCGATCCCTCGGCTCCGACTCGGCACTTGCTAAGCTCGAGAGTCTCTTTCACCAGCTCGAGGCAGCCCCATATCCCATGATGCAAGGCAGTAAATACCCAGATCTCGTTTGTTGCCAAAGGGCAATAATACCAAGCATAAAATACTTCCCAAAGGAAGAGGAAACTTACAAATGGAAAAAAGGACCAGGTCTGAATGGTCTTTAGCATAAAAGTTTCTTATACAAGGTCTGTCCAGGCCAGGGGGAAGGAGGGAGGGTCGCAAGAAAGAAGGCGAGAGAAGACAACTAACATGGAACGTTATGGTAGGTACATAACTTCTTAATGTTAAGTTGTCAATCTCGCCTTCATTCTTGCTTGATGGGACCGCGTCCCTAGCACCTCTATCCTGGGTGGCTCAATGGAACAAACTCTTGAGAACTGTAGAGCCAAAACTGGCCCTGTCCCTGGAGGCCAAGTCCAATTTGTAATGGGAAACAAAAGTGTGAGGAGTGGCCCAAGTGGCGCTGCACAAATAGTGTCTAAAGGCAGTCTAGCTTGAAAAGCTGTAGAAGTAGCTAAACTCCTAGTTGAATGTGCTTTAGGTTTTGAGCACAGCTGTTTTCCCCTGATCGTATAAATTTCAGTGATGACCAAGAAAGCCATCTGGACAAAGTCACTTTAGAAACAGGAAGGCCTTTTTATTATCCGCATAGGAAACAAAAAGTTGATCAGATTTTCTAAATTTTTGTTCTGTCCAAATAATATCTGAGCTGACGGTGGACGCCAAGATAATGTAGCTTTTGTTCAGCTCTATCTGAATAGTTAGGAAAAATACCGGAGATCAATGGATTGATTCAGATTGTTTTTGAAGCGACCTTAGGTAAAAAGGATGGATTAGTTCTCAAAGATACTCTGTCTTTGTGAAAAATCAAATAGGGGGTCGAACCGAAAGAGCATGAAGTTCAGACACCCTCCTGGCAGATGTAATAGCCACTAGGAATAAAGTTTTCCAAGAAAGATATTTCAGGGAACAAGAAACAGCTGGCTCAAAGAGATAATGAATTAAGGATGTCAGCACTAAATTTAGATCCCACTGAGGAGGAGGATTCCTGATTGGAGGCTTTAGTAGGAAAATTCCTTTCAAGAAGGCCCTGCAGAGCCTATGGGACATAATATTATGATCTGCTATCCCGACATGAAAATTAGAAATAGCAGCCAACTGAACTCTGACTGTGGAAGAAGAGGAGCCTGCATGAAAAATCTCTGCTAAGAAGTCCAGAACTGCCTGAACAGGGGCAGTAAAGGATCAATATTTTGGGTCTTAGCCCAATAAGAGAAACGCTTCCATTTGCTTGTGTAAATCCTCCTGGTAGAGGATTTTAGTGAAGTTACTATGATATCTCTAACTGGGTTAGAGATCAAAGGAAGCCTGGCTAAGGAAGGAAGTGGAGCAACCATGCTGTGAGGTTGAGAGAAGGGATTGACCGGTGCAGCTGACCGGATTGGTGAATCAGTAGATCTGGCACTGGGTCCAGATGCCACGGCTGCACCAAAAGGTGATGATGGAGGAACGGGAACCAAACTTGTCGAGGCCAGTAAGGGGCAATGAGAATCAATTTGGCTCTCAAACGGTAGCTTTCTGGATCACCTGAGGGATCAGAGGAAATGGAGGAAGGCATAAAGAAGTCCCTGGGGCCAATCCTGGGTCAGAGCGCCTCTGGGGATGGCCTGATAGAGGGAAGAGGCTGAAGAAGTCTGGACATTTGCTGTTTTGGGGAGTAGCAAAAGATCGCAACATGGACGACCCCATTCCAGAAAAATCTCTTCCGCTATAGATTTCTTGAGAGACCACTCGTGAGGCATGAGGATAGCTCTGCTCAATCTGTCCGCTATAATATTGGTTTTCCCAGGGATATGCGTTGCTACCAGAAACCGATGAGAGGAGATCGCCCATTGCCAAAGTCTGAGCGCTCGACACAAGGGGTAGGACTTGGTTCCGCCCTGTTTGTTGATATACCAAACTACAGACATGTTGTCTGTGTGGACTGCAATTGTCCCTACGGGAAGAAAGTCGTTGAGGGCTTGCAACGTTAAAAGCACTGCTCTCATCTCCAGGACATTTATGTGCAGATGGTACTCGAACGGTTGCCACGCCCCATGAACCATCCTGCCCTGATAATGACCCCCACCCGATCAGGAGGCATCCGTGGTGACAGTGGCTATCGGGGACGGAGGTACAAAGCACCTGCCTTGGTGAACCTGAGACGATGTGATCCACCAAGCAAGATGCTCTTTGATGTCTGTGTCACCAGAATCTGGTGACGCATTGAAGTTGCTGGTATGTCCACTGTGTGAGCAGCATCCACTGAAGAAGGCGCATGTAGAATCGAGCCAGGGAAGAAGAGTAATGGCCGCAGCCATGAGACCTAATACCTTCAGAACCATTCTGGCCTGTATTTTCTTGCTGGCCAGAATGATCCTGACATGAGTCTGAATGTCTGAAACTCTTTGATCTGTAAGGGTAGCTGACATCCGAACAGTGTTTAAGTTTGCGCCTATGAAGGTAATAGACTGGCAGGGCGATAAGGATGACTTTTCTAAGTTGATTGAGATGCCCAAATGAGAACAAAGGTCTATTGTGTAATCCCTGGCTTGTATAAGCTGATGCCTGGTGGTGGCTGACAGGAGCCAGTCGTCGAGACACGGAAACACCTGGAATCCTTGACGTCTCAGGTGAGCCGTGACCACTGCCATGCATTTGGTGAACACTCTGGGGGCTGTAGTGAGACCAAAGGGCAGGGCTCTGAACTGGAAGTGACTGGACCCCAGCCGAAAGCGGAGAAATCTCCTGGAGCGTCTGTGAATTTTGATGTGATAGTACGCGTGCCCTGAAGATCTATTGAGCACATCCAGTTGTCCTTCTGTAAGAAGGGCAGAATTGACTGAAGAGTGACCATTCGAATCTTGTCTTCCTGACAGACTTGTTGAGTCTGCTGAGATCCAATATTGGTCTCCAGTCTCCCGCCTTTTGGGGACCAAAAAGAACCTTGAGTAGATTCCGGCTCTGAATGGTCTATTGTAACTGGCTGAATGGCTCTTTTGCAGTAGTTTTGCGATTTCCAACTCTGCAATGTCCCTTAGACCGGTGGTACATCTGGAAGGGAACTTGAGGGAAGGGACTTTCCTCGAAAGGAATTATGTAACCCTTGGATATGATCGACTGTACCCATCTGTCTTGAGTGAGGGAATGCCAGGCTTCTGGGTACAGTGATAATCTTCCCGACTGCCTCCAAGGAGGGACAGCCAGGCAACACCTCAGGGATGCTGAAAGGGCTTATCAGAGAGAGGCTCCCTGTTTCCCTGGTTCTTGGACCCCTCTGCCTCTAGAGCGGCCTGTTGTTGTTACCCCTCTGCCTCTAGGGTAAACTGACCACGTGAATACCGCGTCACTCCTTGCGATTTACAGAACCACATCTTCCCATCCTTCTGTCCTTTGTGTTCAGGCCTAGAAGGGGTGGAAAACGGACTCCAACAGCAGAAAGAGTCTTGCCGTCCTGCTCGCACCTGGTCAAGGTTTCCTTCACCTGAGGGCCAAACAAAGCTGACCCATCAAAGGGAGAATTTGTGAAGGACGCCTTAAAGGGATCCGCAAAATCACATAGCCGCATCCAGGCTTGGCGTCTAAGAGCCACACCTGTGCCTGCGGCTCTACTCGCTCCATCCGCAGCATAAGATATCAGTCGCATGGAGGAGTTTGCAATGAAATTGAGGGTTCCTAGCTGAGAAGCAATTTTTTCTTGAGCCCCTGCAGCTGTAGGATCCTGAACTACTTCCCCCAGCTCCTTCAGGATATCCCTTTGGAGTCTGGTGAAGTGACATAGGTAATTCAGCTTAACGATAGCAAAGGTCGCTGATGAAAACATCCGCCACTGCCTATCCATGGTCCTAGAGTCCTTATTAGGAGGATGGACGGGCACGGAAGGATCTGCAAGTTCCTTTTTGGTGGCCGCAGCCACCACCATGGCATCAGCGGGGACACCCTTAGTAAGGAATTGTTTGTCGCTCGGGGCGGTGATAAATTTTGAAGGCCTCCTAGGGACTGGCTCTACAGAGTCAGGAGCTGCCCACGCCTTCGTGCAATCACCTGCATAAGGGGTCGAAGGCGGAGATACCCAGGAGGTGGAGGGCCGAGATCCAAACGCCTCTAGGTATACTGACTCATCCTCAGAGGGATTGCTGGTGGGCCAGTTTCCCTCTGTTTCAGAAGTTCTAGGATGTCTGAGAAGGAGACATCCTCAGAGGGGATCTAGGGATCCCTCTGACTCATCAAAGTCAGTATCCGTGACAGACTCGGGAGTCTACATGCTTCCTCTTACAAGTCCTCTTCCTAGGAGGATCTCCAAACATCAGGAGAATCCTCGGAAGAGGGGAAATTCCCAATGGGGAAACCTGAGGCGGAGGATCTCTGGGTCCTGTAGCAAGAGAAGTGGCAGAGATGTCAACAGGTACAATAGAGGGAGGAGCTACGGGAACAGACTGCTGACTGATACCAGTGGCCAGTACACTCTTCATCACCTCGAATGCTCCCCGCCCAGGCCGGTCCGAGAAAACCCGCCAAGAGCTAGGAATTCCAGGGCCACCGAAGGGAAGTCTCCGAGGCAGATGTCGGAGCCGAGCTCACCAAGGTCGAGGCTCCAAGGGGAAGAGCGGCTCGGACAAGGGTCCGATGCCACTCACCCCTCGGAGGAGACCATGGAAGCCCGACCACCGAATCCCTCTAAGGAAGAGGAGATAAGAGTAGAGGCTGAAGGAACAGAAGGGGTATCCGCCCTCCAGCCGTAGCAGTAACCATTCCCGAAGACTCCAACTCCAAACTCTGTGGTAGAGTTGAAGGAGGAACAGTAACGGGTGGGCCAACAGTCGCCTGTTGAGACGGACTGTGTAACATTTGGGCCAGTACCTGTGACTTGAGTAATCTACTGACCACTCTCTAGGTCATGGTCTGATAACCTGGATGACCTTGAAGATCGGGTTCTATGGCTACGCTCCGATAGAAGAGGTGAAGCCGCCGAAAGTATCGGCTCCAAGGAAGGAGACCTCACCTCTTCCTGGAATGAGCCATCGGAGCCGATACAATAGATCCTGTCGGAGCCGACTTCGGAGCCGACAGGAAGCTCGATGTATCGGCTCCAGCCGAGCCGATACAGCCACCAAAGTAACGGTGTCGGAGCCGATCGAGCCGACACCGATGCCTGTGCCACATGGGTGTCGGAACCGATCGGAGCCGACATCGAAGTGGTCAAACAGATTCGCACCGATAGCCATCGGCCAAAGCTTTGTCGATCCAGAATCGGCTCCAGCCGAGCCGATCTCGACTCACGAAGTCGGAGCCGAGGCCGCAGGCTTAGAAACAGAAGCCTGGGCCTTGGCAGGTTTAGTTGATTTTGGTGGAGCCGACTTAGCCGGAGAGCCCTCGCTTAAGAAGGCCCCTAAGAATCAACTTATGCCTCCTGCAGGACTCTCTGGCTGAAGGAGTGACAAATAGCACAGGAGTCCTGCAGGTGAAGAGGGCCCAGACAATACAGTAAGAAGTGTGACCGTCTGTCAGAGACATCTTCTGACAGCACGAGTCACACTTCTTAAAACCCGAGACCCTCTCCTTAGACATAGTGTTGAGAACACAACACACACACACACAACACCAGTCTAAATTAACTTACACAAATACCAAAAAGGTATTCTATAAAATCCAACACACACACCCTAACAGGGGGATGGGATAGGGAAAAATTGACTAACAAAAAATTAAAGGAGACAGGAAAATTCTGTCAGAAAGGGTAGAATATAACTTAAACTATCAATAAAAGAGTTTTTTTTTGACTAAAAAAGGGGCTTGAATCACAAAAGTGAACAACTTACCAGGAGCTGGTAAAAAGAAGACCTCCTAAGCGAAGCGGCAAACGAGATCTGGGTATTTACTGCCTTGCATCATGGGATATGGGGCTGCCTCGAGCTGGTGAAAGAGACTCTCGAGCTTAGCAAGTGCCGAGTCGGAGCCGAGGGATCGGCTCCGAACCCATCAAGCAAGAATGAAGGCGAGATTGACAACTTAACATTGGTAATTTTTGAAACAGCTTGGACTTTCCTGGAATGTGAAAAGGCCACAAAAAATTGGTCTGAGAGGAGGAAAGACCTAGTTTTGCACAAATAAAAGCGAAGCTGTCGATGAACATCTAAGGTATGCAAAATGTATTCCCCTTTATTAGCATACTTAGGAAAGAACTCTGGAAGATGAGTACACTGACTGAGGTTCGTTTCTGTGGCAACTTTTGAGATAAAGGAAGGACTGGGTTTCAGGGCCACTCTATCTTTATGGAACACCAAATAGGGACGCTTAATGGAAAGAAAGAGCCTGCCATTCTGATACTCTTTTCATTGAAGTCATCGCCACCAAAAAGGCCGTCTTCCATGAAAGAAATTTAAGATCACAGGATGCAGCAGGCTCAGAAGGGGGCCTAGTCAGAGATTGCAGCACCACAGCAAGACCCCATGGTGGAGCAGGATCCTTGACTGGAGGAAGCAACAAAAATGCACCTTTCAAGGCCTTGCAGAAATTCGATGAGATGGCAGGTTCATTATTGAGATGAAAATTGGAAGTCGCTGCCAGCTGGACTTTGACTGTAGAAAAAACAGCGCCCTCTTGAAACAGGGAAGCCAAGAAAAGAAGAATGTCAGAAATAGGAGCTGAAAATGGATCCAGATTCCGACTTTTAGCCCAGATAGAGAATCTTTTTCACTTACTTCTACAGACTTTCTTGGTAGAAGATTTCTGAGAAGCAAGTATAATGTCCTTTACAGGGGACACAAGCCTGGACTTAGCAAGAATCACTGGAATTGGACAAACCAAGTTATCAGATGGAGGGTCTGCAGATTTGGAAGCAAATGGAGCGATAGGTGGGAGATCAGATCCAGCACCAGATTGTGCACCCATGGGGGGTGCTTCAGACAAGACCTTTTGAGAGGGAACTACACCTGCCAAGGCCAAAAGGGGGCAATGAGGATTAACTGTATTCTGAGGCGCCTTGCTTTCTGAAGAACTCTGGGAATCAACGGTAAGGGTGGAAAGGCATAAAGTAGACCCAGAGGCTAATCGTGAGTCAGAGCATCCCGGGCCCCCCCCCCCCGGGGGGGGATCAGGGTGAAGTAGCTGCTGCATTTGTGGTTGAGAGGGGAAGCAAACAGATCGCAACTCAGCTGGCCCAACTGACAGAAGATCTGCTTTTTTACAAACTGGTTCAGGGACCACTTGTGAGGGTCAGAATAGTCCTGCTCAGTTCGTCCGCCAGAACTTTGGATGCTCCGGGAATCTGCATTACAAAGAGAAAGTGCCCCAAGGACATCACCCACTCCCAAACCCTCATGGCCTCACAACAAAGCAGACAGGAACATATACCCCCTTGCTTATGTATCACACAACCACCATGTTGTCTGTGTGAACTGCAATTGTCCCAAGAGGAAGGCAGTCCCGAAAAGCTTGCAATGAGAGAACTGCTCTCATCTCCAGAACATTTATGTGCAGTTTGGTCTCTGACTGGGACCACATCCTTCGAACAGTCTTCTCCTGAAAATGCCCCCCCACCCTAGAAGGGAAGCGTCCGTGGTGACTGTGGCCGTGGGAACTGGGAGGGGAAAAAGACCTGCCTGCTAAGAGGTCTAAAGTGTGCATCCACCATGACAGATGTCGTCGGCATATTGGAGTGAGTCTGATAGGAGTAAAAGGGGAATGAGAGAGCTGACCACGGAACCGCCAGGGTGCACTGCAGGACCCTCATGTAATACCTGGCCAACAGAACCTGATAAATGATGGCTGCCATTGAACCAATAAGAAGCACATGTCGGAGGAGAAAAGCTGCAGTCTCCGAAGTAGTGTCTAACTGGGTTCCGATGAACTCCAGCTGTTGAGATGGGGTCAAGGAAGATTTGGCAAGGTTGACTATTATTCCCAGGTTATGAAAGAGACTAAGATGAAACTGAGTGGTCTCCACCAGTTGATGCTGTGAGGAGCCAATCGTCAAGGTAGGGAAACACCTGGAATCCCCTGCAGTCTGAGATGAGCTGCCACCATTGCCAAAAACTTGATGAACACCCAGTGGGGCTATGGTGATACCAAAGGGCAGGGCTCTGAACTGGAAGTGATCGGCTCCTATGTGAATGTGGAGAAGCCTCCTGGACCACCTATCTATCTTGATATGATAGCACGTGTCCTAGAGAGTGACCCAGCAGATCCAGTCATTCCTGTGCAGAAGGGGCACAATGGACTGCACAGTGACCATCCAAAACTTCGACTTCTTGACTGACAGGTTTAGCTGGATAAGGTCCAGAATTGTACGCAGGTCCCCTGTTTTCTTGGGTACTAAAAAGAAACAGGAATAAGTTCTGGATCCTCTCTGTCCTGTGGGGACCTTTTGGATGGCTCTTTTTACAGTGAGGTTGGTTACCTCTAGACGGGCTAACTCTCTGACCAGGTGGCACATCGGTGAGAAAGCTGCTTTTCATCGAGGGCTCAGAAAAGGGAATACAATAGCCCCTGGATATGATTTTTAGCACCCATTGGTCAGACGTGACTTTTTGCCCAGGCTGAAGGGTGCCTCCAGGGAGGGACAGTTGAGCCATGCCTCAGGGACGTTGAACACAGCATCCATGGGACCTGACAACATCCCAGGCTGCATTCTACACGAACTGCAGAATGAACTGGCACCCCACCTAAGCACCATGTTCAATCATAGCCTCACCTCAGGCTTTGTGCCCAATGAATGATGCACAGCGACAGTTATCCCACTCCACAAAGGGAGAGCCACCACGGACCCCGGGAACTACCACCCCATTAGGCTAACGAGCCTGGTCTGCAAGGCCATGGAACATATCATCATGGATCTTATACACAAAGACATTGGTAATCTCCAAACTCTGGACTCCACCCAGTTCAGGCTTCTAAAAGGCAGACCATGTCTCCTAAACCTGAAAGACTACTTTGAAGCAGTCTCCAAAGACATAGATGAGGTTAAGGTGGTTCACGCAGCCTATCTAGACCTCGCCAAGGCTTTTGGCACCATCCCCCACTCTGGAATTATAGATAAACTCACTAAACTAGATATAAATACCTATGTCACAAGATGGGTTGCCAACTGGCTCACTGATAGAGCCCACACTGTAAAAGTAGCAGACTCCAAATCCGACTTCAGACCATTGACAAGTGGAGTAACACAGGGTTCAGTCCTGGGTCCTCTCCTGTTTGGTATCTATTTTTCTGAAGTACAGGCTAACACAGAAGATCTTTGGCTAACGAACTTTGCAGATGACTGCAAACTAGGAGCCATAATCGAAACTCCTAACGATGTGGACATCCTACAAAAGGGCCTCACGGAGACAGATGCCTGGTGTCAAAGCCATGGCCTCAAGCTCAATGCCAAAAATTGCATTGTCATCCCCTTTGGTAAAAACTCTGTACCCATGAGCTACCACATAGGAGGTAGTCTACTTAACACAGTAAGTGCGATAAGCGACCTTGGGACACAGGTGGACAGTAGTCTCTCCTTTGATAATCACATCGTCACAGTAGTCAGGAAATCCTTCTGCATGGCACACCTCATCACAAAAGGTTTCTCATCCAGGAAAAAAGAGGTCACTGTTCCCCTCTACTAGTCACTCATTAGACCCATTATAGAGTACAACCCCCCCCCCTTTTGGTATGTACCTCACAAGACATCTACAACAACTGGAAAGGCTGCAGAAATACCTCACAAAGAGGATTACCGGTCTCATGCCCTACGCAGACCATCTCAAATAAAGTACACTTGTGTACAGTTACCATAAATGTAGATGTTCGAGTGTACTCACTGTTGCAGTCATTACATTTGGGTTTTCTGCTTGCAGGTAGCCCTCAGTCGGCCTGATTCACAAAGTCTTGGGCCCTGCGTCGGTTGATGTTCCTTCTTCCATGATGTCAGGGGTATAAAGCATGCAGCTGACGCCATTACATGAGTTTTTCTTGCCCCAGATGTCAGGTGCTCCCCTAATGGGGAGCAATTAAATATAAAAGTACAACGATATACCTCCAACAAAAAAGCAAATACACCAAAAAGGCTTTTAAGCATAGTAAAGGAAAGTAGAGGTATAGCCAAAAGAAGTTGGGGGCTGGAGGGAGGGTAACCAGGACTGCAATAGTGAATACACTCAAACATCTACATTTATGGCAAGTGTACACAACTGTACTATGCTCTTTGAGTTTTACCGTTGCAGTCATTACATTTGGGTAGATTCCTGAAGCTATGGTTGGGAGGAGGAATTTAGACAGCTTTAGGACCAGCTATAAGTCCCTGCAAGACTGCAGTGGCAAAGCCAGCTCTGGATTTAGAGAAAATTAGCAAATGATAATGCTTGGTGAAAGTATGTACAGAACTCCAGGTAGCAGCTTCTAGGATGTCCCTGGTAGGAACGCCTCTGAGAAAGGCTGTAGAGGTAGATGGAGCCCTGGTGGAGTGAGGTCTGATCCCCTGGGGGATAGGTTTTCCATGGTGCTTATAGCAGAAATGAATGCAATGGCCTATCCATTTAGAAATGGCTTGCTTTGAAATAGCCTTCAACTCTGCCCCTCCAGCAAATGCTACCAGCAGTTGTTCAGATTTCCTTTGAGGTTCAGTCCTGTCCAAGTAGAATCTGAGTTGTCTGTGCACATCTAAGGAATCCCTTGTTCCCCTGTGTTCTGTGGATTGGGAAAGAAGGTTGGCAAATGAATGGACTGATTAAGAGCCACACTGGATACCACCTTGGGCATGAAGGATGAACTGATTCTGAGGGACACCCTATCCACAAGAAAGATGATGAAAGGCTCCACTGCCATAAGGGCTTGTAATTCAGATACCCTTCTAGATGAAGTGATTGCTAAAAGGAAAGCTGTTTTCCAAGAAAGAAATTTTAAGTCTGCAGTAGCAGCTGGCTCGAAAGGAGGTAGAGTGAGTTTCGCCAAAACAAAGTTAAGGTCCCAGGCTGGGGTTGGAGCTCTCCTGGGTGGTCTCAAATTTCTGGCCCTCTGAGGACCTGCTTGAGCAGTGGATGAGAGAAGGGGGGAGGGGGTTCTGTGTTATAATGAGCTGAAATGGCTGAGGCATGGATTTTAATGGAGGAAAAAGACAGGCCCTTGTGAAGCATCTTAGTTAAGTATTGTAAAATCTGAGGTAAATTGGGTGCTGCTGTGCTTATCCCCTGAGAGTGGTTCCAGGCACAGAATCTTTTCCATTTTTCAGCATAGGATTTTCTAGTGATAGGCCTCCTTGCCTCTAAAATGATATCCATCACAGGTTTGCCAAGGGATGGAAAAGGAGAGATTATGTAATTAGCCAGGCTGCAAGGTTCAGTGTTAGAAGCTGAGGGTGCAGAATCTGGTTCTCCTGCTGAGACAACAGGGAAGGAGTCTGAGGCAGGTGCCATGGGGATAACCATGACACACTGCGCAGTAGGGGGTACCAGTGTTGGCTTGGCCAGTCTGGAGCAACCAAAATCATCCTTGGTTTGTCCTGTTTGATTTTTAGTAGTACTTTGGAGAGCAGAGGCAGAGGGGGGAAGGCATAGACTGATAGGTTTTTCCAATTGAAGGACATAGCATCCACTTTCCAGGCTTGTTTGTGGGGAGTCCTTGTGCAAAATTTGTCCAATTAGTAGTTCTGGGGAGAGGCAAACCGGTCTATATCTGGGTCCCCCCATTTGCTTGTCAACATGTTGAAAATCCTTGGTTCCAGTTTCCATTCGTGTGGGTCCATGAGGTTTCTGCTTAGTCCATCTGCTAGTGTATTTAATTTTCCTGGCAGGAATTGAGCTGATAGGTGCACTTGGTAGCTCAAGGCTGAGTTCCGCAATGCCATGGCTAGTCTGCAGAGGAGGTAAGAATGTGTATCCCCCTGCTTGTTTATGTACCACATAGCAGTGGTGTTGTCCGTCTTTACCATTAGTTGTCCAGGAAGAATGTGGTCCTTGAAGGCTGTCAGAGCATTCTGTACAGATAACATTTCTTTTTGATTGATATGCAGGTCAATTTGCCCTGAATGCACTTCCCTGCCGGGTGAGCCCCCCATCCATAGTCTGATGCATCTGTTGCTGGGATTTGGGTGGCAGGGGTGGTGTGAAAGGTAGTCCCTCGTTTTGGTGGCAGGCCTCTGCCCACCAAAGGAACTCTAGGCATAGGCAAGGTATGATAGGAATCATTGCTTCTAGATCCTGAGAATGTTGACACCATAGGCTTTTTAGATACCACTGTAGTTTCCTCATATGCAGTCTTGCATATGGAATTAGAAGAATGCTGGAAGCCATACACACCAAGGCTTGCAGTATTTGTCTTGCAGATAGCAGGGTTTTTGTGGCCACTTGTTTGAAGTAGGTTGTCAAATGAATTTGTTTCTCTGGCGTGAGGCAGGCCATCTGGGAAGTTGTATTCAAGCTTGCTCCCAAAAATATAATTTGTTGACAGGGTACCAGGTGTGATTTCTTTTCGTTTATGGTGTACCCCAGACAAGTTAGAACCCTTTGTACAAAGGCCAGATGATTCAGAAGTATGTTCTGGCTTTCTGCCTGAATTAGACAATCGTCCAGGTATGGGTATATTTGAATATTTCTTTGCCTGCAAAATGCAATAACTGGAGCTAGGCACTTTGCGAATACCCTGGGCACACTAGATAAGCCAAAGGGCAGTGCAGAGAACTGATAGTGCATGTAGCCTCCAGTGAAGCGTAGGTATCTTCTGCAAGATTCCCTGATTGGGATGTGCAGGCATGCTTCTTTTAAATCTAGTGTTGCCAACCAGTCATCTTTGCCAAGCATAGGAAATAATTGGTGAAGAGTCAGCATCTTGAATTTTGGAATCTCCAAAAAGGTGTTTAGAGTAGACAGGTCCAGGATAGGATGCCATGAATTGTCTTTTCTGGGTACCAGGAAAAGTATTGAGTAGAAACCTTGTCCCTTTTCCTCTTCTGGTACCAGCTGAATAGCCCCTATGCTTAAGAGAGACAGAACTTGTTTTTGGGCCTCTGCCCACTGATTTGGTGGTAGGTCCGGCAACCCGCTTGGTGTTGGCAATGTGTGGAAGTGAAATCTGTATCCCTGGGATACTATATTTAAAACACATTTTTCCCTGGGTAATGAGTTCCCAGTTCTTTGCATGAAGAGCAATCTTTCCCCCCAATGGGGCAGTCAGCTGATAAGTGCTTGGAAAATTTAAAAGGAAGTCATGGAGACATTTTACCATAGGGGGAGTGTTATTACTCCCAGATTTGGAAGTGGAGGCCCCCCACTGCTTAGTCCTGTGTGTCCCCTGGGACTGAAACCTGGGGTTTTTGCTGTCTGGGTTTAGCTTGAGAAGACCTGGAAGGGGCTGGAAAGGACCAATTCTTAGAGGGCCAGTGCCTACTAAATCTAGGAGGCTGAACTTGTAAGAAATCTTTAACAGGTTGCAAAGATTTAGCTTTATCTTCCATCTTTTTAAGAACTTCCTCAACCTTGTTGCCAAACAGGTGGTCCTGATTTAAGGGAGCATCCAACAATTTAGCTTTAACATGATCAGGCAAGGACTGTTCCTTAAGCAAAGCATGCCTTCTGAGCACAGGCCCAGTAACAGCAGCCCTGCAAGAGGCCTCTAATGAATCAAAACCACATTGCAAAGTATGTTTTCCAACTTGTTCAGCAGAATGCATTAAATCCTGTAATTCTTTAATTTCCATACAGTCAGGAATCAACATAATTTTCTGTTTAAGCAATCCAATAACATGTTACTAATACATTAACATATGAAAATGGCAGTTTAAAGCCCTAGTGGCCAAGGTTGCAGAAGTGTAAACCTTCTTACCCCATCCATCCAGCGCCCTGTAGTCTACCAGAAGGGGTAGGATTTTTAGCAGTAGAAGCCTTAATGCCCGTGGGCCCCTGTGAAATAGTCTCTGGATCCACAATAGGATTTTTAAAAAGGAACTTGTGTGACTCAGGGATCCTGTAGTATCTGTCTGGTTTTCTGGGAGCAGGAGGCAGGGAATCAGGGGCCAAACTAGATTCTGAAAAAGCATCATCAACAATGTCTAGTACAGGAAGACTAGCTAAAGGCTTGTGCTGAAGTAGGAGAAGGAAATTCCTAAGCCTCCTTCTTGAATCAGAAAAATCCTGGCTTTACCAGTGGAAATGCTCCCTTAGAGTATGTAAGGTTTCCCCAAAAGAAAAATCCTCTGGATGGGGAAGAAGAGGGAATGGAGTCCTTTGCATCAGAATCCTTATAAGTAGATAAGGGCAAATCCAGATCATTAGAAGAATCAGAAAAAACAGAATCCTGGTCAGAAGATTCATAAACCACTTCAGTCCTAGGCTTCTTAGAAATGGGGGGCTGCCTACCCCTGATTAGAGTTATTAGATCTTCAGCCATTCTTATCATTTGTTTTTTGGGCATAGAGGCCTGAGCATTGGTTTTTTTAGGCATGGTTCAAGATTTAGGCCTAAGAGGAGAAGGAGGAGTCGGTTTAATATGCAAGTCCATAGGCCTGAATACACCCTCAGAAGTCGGTGCCTGCACAGAGGCTCCCGACCCATCCAAGGTAGAGACATCCGTGGATTCCACAGTTGAAGCATATCGCTGCATACCGGACTTCGAATAGGTCTCAGTAGAAGCCTGCGATTCAGAAGTAGAGGTTATCAGGGGCTGCAAAAGCGCCTCACTGAGTACCGGCGAACTGGCGACTGGCTTAGGAGAAGCATCGTCGGTAGTTTTGGACCTCGGGGGACTGTCTCTGTCTTTATCTTTGCGTTTTTTTGGAATCCTGGTAAGTGGATGGCTAACGGACATTTCTGGATAATTTAACCGAGAACCGAAATATTTAGAGGCGAAAATGTACCGACAACAGATAGTGCGCTGATTAAATAAAGCACAAAACCGACAGCAAGGTACGTCGTAGTCAGGGCCTAGGCAAGGAATACAGTACGAATGGAAATCTTCATGAATTATTTGCTTTCCACAAGTAATGCAATTATTAACTTTTACAGACATCGGTAAGGAGCAAGAAAAAGTTTCCCCAACGGGGTACTTAGCTTTAGTTTAAGACTATGGTTCTGAAACTCGAAAACGAAAATTTCAGGAGTCGGCTGACCAGCACTTGTGAATTGCTTCGGGCACTACATGGCAAGAAAGACTGATGTAATGGCATCGGCTGCATGCTTTATATCCCTGATGACCTGACGTCATGGAAGAAGGGACAGCAACCGACGCAGGACCCAATACTTTGTTAATAAGGCCGACTGAGGGCTACCTGCAAGCAGACAACCTAAATGTAATGACTGCAACAGTGAAACACGAAGAACATTTACAGCTTTACTCCATCGCATCCTAACATACAAAGCTATGTCAAACCCAGAGCTGTTGGACATGCTCCACTTAAAGAAATCCCAATCCCTTCGAGCTATACGCTCTAGGGACCTAAACTTTGTCACTACAATAAACAGAACATGCTGGAGGGATAGATTCCTGTCCCAGAGACTTCCCATACTCTGGAACAAACTATCTATCTATATCAAACAAAGCTCCTCATTAGCACTCTTCAAGAAAAATCTTGATGACTGGATGGGAAATAGGAAATTCACCCCGGGGATCACCTCTGTGGCTCTGCTCGACAGGGGCACAGGAAAATAATTTTCTTGGGTGGCGAAAGTCAGGGTACCTTTTTTGTTGAGGCTTATATAGGCCCTAGGGCCAATAGCCTAGTAACTGCCTATGAACCTACCTATGAAATGCATTAGGTAATATAAGGCTCGCAGACTGAAAGAAGTCGATGTGAACACCTGCTTTCTGAATCTGTCAATTGCTCTCGATTGGGAGGATGGACAGATGAAATTTGCTCTGCCAGTTTCTTGGTGGCGGCAGCTACCACAATTGCATCAATCGGAACTGCCTTGGACAAAAAAGCATTGTCAAAAGGGGGACTCAAAAACTTGGCTGCTCTCTTGGGCACTGGCTCCACTGTATCATGTTCCTTCCAAGCCCTGCTGGCAATGAGGTTGATCAAGGGGTC
The DNA here is from genome assembly GCF_019279795.1 of Protopterus annectens. Lineage (NCBI taxonomy): Eukaryota > Metazoa > Chordata > Ceratodontiformes > Protopteridae > Protopterus > Protopterus annectens. Next base: position 1,405,087,781 of record NC_056733.1, read on the forward strand.
AGCGGGGGGCGGGGGACACCCAAGAGGTAGATGGGCCCATACCAAAAGCGTTCAGAAACACAGCTTCCTCAGAGAATGGGGGCTGGGCAGGCCAACTGTCCTTGGCCTTAAGAATCTTCAGAATGTCTCCAAAAGAGACATCGGGTGGTAACCTTGGGGATGCATTCCCTTCATTGATATCAGTGTCCTCCGTGAGAGACTTCATTGGGGATTCAAGATGTCTCCTCTTACATGTCCTCTTCCAAGGAACTTCCTCCCCGGGAGGCTCAGGGGAAGACTCGGAAGAGATGGAAACCCCGATAGGTGTAACTCCCCCCTGGAGGCTAGGTTGGATGGGCTGACCAGGAGCAGGATGAGAAGGTCCGCTCAAAATCTGAGGCTGGGATGAGGCCTGGTGAACAGGGGAGGCTCCCTCTGATAGCAGAGAGAGATATTTCCACAACCTAGAATACAGAGTGACTGGACTAAGTCCCTTCTACCTCACCCACGGATACCACCATGACGGAGGAGAGAGAGTGTCAGCTGGCACCTCCAACCCTCTGGGAAAGGTCAGCCCAGAACTGTCGAAGGTCGAAGCACAGAGGGGTAGAGAATGGTCCGAAAATCCCGGATGCAAAACCCACCCCCACAGACTCCAGGGCGACAACCCAGACCAGTGGCCCTGCCTGCCCTGGGGCAATGGGAGCAGAACTAGTCACAGACTCAGATGGTGTAGAGACAAGAGAGGCTCCATAAACCCCCACTGCCTCCATGCTGTACTCCAGCTCCCCTAAGTCCAATCCTAGTGAGGTCGGACGAGGAGAAAGCAAATGGGGAGTAAGAGGAGGTTCCCTAGTCCCTGTGGACTGGGGAAGCCAAAAGCCCCAACTCGATTTGAGCCTTCAAAAAGGACCGCATCATCCTGTCCATATCAGAAGGGAGGATGCTCCTGGAGGATCGAGAGGAAACAGAGGATCTAGCTGGAGACCCGTGTCGGGACACTGAGGGTCTTCTCCGATGGTCTGGGGAATGGCTCCTACATGGAAGGGTAAACATGATGATCCCCTCACAAAGGATCTGAGGGAAGATCTTCCACAACAATGGGATCCAAAATGGGTCTCGGATCTGACTGCATCAGATCTGAGGGAACAGAAGGATCCAAAGGAAGGGCTCTTGAGTCCCTTGGATCCGAAGGTGTTGGATCCGTGACGGGTCTGCTCTGGCTGAGATCCAAAGGCCTCAATCCGGAGACCTTGGATTTGGGAGTCAGCTCTGAAACTGTCGGATGCGAAGACCTGGGACCGGAGGCCATGGATCCGGGCGTAGACTCTCTGGAGGTCCTCGCATGAGAGACCCTCGGATTCAACATTGCTAAGGCTGGAGTCAGGTCCAGGGATCTTGGATCCGACAGCCTAGCTTTCTTAACTGACACCCCCCCACCACCACGGAGGAGGAAGAGGTAGCCTTTTTTTCATGTCAAAGGAGCCAGCCTTAGTCGAAGATTCCTTGACCAAGGGACTCCCCTGAACCATTCCCTTTAAGAGAAGCTTGTTTCGGCACTCGACCAGGGCCCTGGGATTGAATGCAGCACAAATGCTGCATTCCACCTCCAGTTGGCTAGCGCCGAGACAGTAGAGGCACCCCTCATGCAAGTCAGAAACAGGCATCTTCCGATTGCATGAGGAGCACCTCTTAAAACCTGAAGGTTTCTCTGACACAGCGAAAGGGAGACAAACAACCAGAAACCTTAGGGACAAGCAGAAGAAGAGCCGAAAACTATGCAAGAGTCCTGACTGCCAAAAGATCCGTCCTACAGAAAATACAAAACAAATACAGTAACACTAAACTCACTAAGTCCCAAAAAGGCAGAAACAAAGTAATTCTTAACTTTAAACCATACTAAACACTCAAGGCACTTATTAACTTAAACCACACTAAAAAAGGGGGGCCAAAAACCAAACCAAAAAAGTATAAATGGGAGAGGTGAAAAGAACTATCGAACGCGACAGGAACACTCAGAAAGAAAGAGCAAGAACAAAGAAGAGAAAGATATCAAAAATTTACGACCTACTCTTTAAAAAACTAGAAGTTCCCAAGGAGCTGAGCAATCTGCGTCTGACTGTTAGCGTGGCAAACAAGATCTGAGGAGCATTATAGGAGGGGAGAAGCTTGAGCTAAGCTGTTGTCTAAGTGTGCCGGCTCGGATCCGCTGTCAGATCCTAGACCCATACGTGGTGAATGGTGACTAGGATAACAGCAGATCAGTGGGGTAAAGGTAAATCGCCAAATCCTGCTGTTCTGCATTCTCGCATGCAAAGCAGCAGGCAGGCTGAACAAGCAGTCAGTAAGAATGTTCACTTTCCTGGGCATTTGTGCTTACTGACTGCAACCCAATAAATAAATATTATATATATGCATACATCCATACACACATGCACACACACACACGTACATATACATACACAGACTCACACACATATATAAATGATGGACTACATGGAACTATCCACAGAAGACACAACACAGAAAAACAAATATGATTCTCACTTCTTGGATGAAATTTTACATTTTTAGTTATACAAACTGAGCCCATGGGAATAACAAGCCAGTTTTATCCTGCCTGTACAGTTTTGAAATATTAGCTATTAAGGCAGACTCAAAAAGGAGTGTGTGCAATTATGAAATGAACACAGAAAGACAAATGAGAAATTAATTTGTCAAAGAACTAAGGATGCAAGGACTTCTGACAAAGAACAATTAATTGTACATATATCAGGCTATGTGTCCATTAACTCCTTTTGTTATACCCCCCCCTCCAAACTACAGAGTTGCTTTTTCTTTACTGTGAAAGAAACCTTTTTTGCCTATGAGCTCTGATCTCCACACAGCAGATGTGCTACTCGGTTTCTTATTCTAATTTTTTATTCTTTCAAGCAAAATCATTAGAACGGCGAGAAAGACCTTTTGCAGTTAAACATGTTACATGCTTTGAAGAGATGCTAAACTTCATAAACAAAGAAAGAAACAAGGGTACCTTTAATTATTTAATAATATGAAAAGATTGAACTGCGGGTCCAAACTGCTGATTGTAAGACATGAAAGTTAAAACTCACTACCCATGTGAGACCAAGATCTATTCTAAAGACTGCAATCATTGCGTACAAAGTGATAGCAAAACAAGAAATGACCTTAGTTGCTGGGAGTGGGTGGAATACGTTGTATCAGAAATGAGGATTTGCATGACTCACATACCTTGGGGAGGGGGATTCAGATAGGCAGCATAGGTGGGTGAGAGTAACTAACAAACTTGAACATTACTGAAGATGATGATGACACTGTTGGTGGAAAGTAAAAGCATATTATTTCCTAATAAATCAAATAAAATTCTGACATTTAAGGCACATACACACTATACAGCAGAAAATTTTAACCCTTCAGTATACATTTCTAGATACTGTCTTGCACGTGTCTACAATGCACAACACACCATTTGTGGAAAGAAACTTCACAGCAGACCCAGTTCAGAACCCTAACACCCAGTCTCAAGGTGAAAATTGAAAGCGGTCATGATCTGGTTGCTCCAAGAAAAATATACATTTATTTAGAATTCTATTTACATGGCAATTAGATGCCTTTTTGTTTTCAAGAATGACAGGACAGCACAACTTTATAGAGAAGGCAACACAACACACAGCAACAAAGGGCCAAGGTTACAAGAGAGGGAGGCAGGATCAACCAAGTAAACCCTAAGCAGCAACAGCTAACAGGCAAGTGACCAAAAGCTGAAGCTGATAAAAGAAAACGAGCATCAAAGTTGTACGTAAAGCTGCAGTCGAGTTGAAACTGCGGTGATGAATATTACAAAATGTCAAAGCCAAACCTTGCATAATGCAAACTACCACCTCGTAGCTTTGATGCTTTGCAATATTTTGGAAAGGAAAGTCATTGGTGACTGGCACAACCAAAGCTGTAAAACTGTATACGAGTTCCTGTAAAGGTAATGGTACACAATAAGTAAAAAAAAAAAAAAAAAAAGCCTTGTGCAAGTGATGAAAAAAAAAATACCTGAGCTCAAGTACTTTATCAATGAAGAAATAACTATATTTTAAGAAGCTGGTTAAAAATACTAAAAACTGCCAGAACCAGAAGTTATACTTCTCTAAAAAGCAACAAAGTCAAAGCTTAGTTTAATTTTATTACTGCTGATGAACATTTTCAGCATACTCACTCTTAGGGACCAACTCAAAGAATGAACCCATTATCAATTGTGCAAGTGCAATTTCTCAAATTACCTTTTTTCAAAAATCTATGTCTCTAAAAATGACAGCAATAACTTTAATGAGTTTACTTTCATTTATTCCATCAATCTACATTGGTTTACTCTATTCTACTGTCTCAAACACAAACTTCTTAAATCAGGTGACACACTCAAACCCTGGTCAACTTCTAACAAATCCTCACACAATAGACTGCAACCTTTCAACAACAGTACCATTAATAATGCAACCACTACATCAAATCCCCTATCGAACAATACCGGCAATACAAACAAAAAAGGCCTAAAAATTAAATGCATCAACAGTGGTAGCATCAATAAAGTACAACTGTGTAGATGACACCACAATTGCAGATGTTCGAGTAGATCAAACGTTGCAGGACTGATTCTTGGTATTTCCTGACATGAAGAAGCCCACAGCAGGCCCACATACCAGTGTCTTTCTCCTCCCACAGCTGGCCAACATCCCAAGCTGTCAGCATGTCAAAGGTAATAAGAGGAGTGTTGGCTGGAGCTATCTGTAGGTCTTTTTTGTCTGGAAAACTGGAGGTCCATACCTGCTGAGAAGCACAACCTGATCAGCTGACTAAGAGTGACAGACTGATACCCATACTAGAGAAATTAGGTAAGAGGATTGGGGGGGGATGCAACAGGAACCCACCGCAAACATAGGTATGTAGAAAAAGAGAGGAAGGGGAGGGAAGTGATATCGCAACATTGATCTACTTGAACATCTAAAATTATGGCAAGTTATCTACCCAACTGAACAATGCTCATCATAGTCAATGTTGCAGTACTGAATATTGGGAATATTCCCAAACCAGACTACTGGAGTTGATGAATTGAGAACTGGTCCGGAGACAGAAAGCTCTGCAGAATGGCTGAGGGGAACTCAGCTCTAGCCCTGGAAATGATTACTAAATGGCAGTGCTTGGTAAATGTGTGGACAGGGGACCAAGTGGTAGTCTCTAAAATAGCCTGTGTAGGAATTCCTTTCAAAATAGCTGTGGTAGAAGCTTTAGCAGGGACTTGTTTTTCATGATAAGAAGAGCTGAAGCTAATACAGTTTGCAATTTACTTAGAAATGGTCTGTTTGCTTACTGGTCTCCCTTGCTTACCTGCAACAAATGCCACCAACAGCTGGTCTGGTCTGATAAGGAAGTTGGTCTTAGTAAGAAAGATCTTCGCTGTCTGTGTATGTTGATGGAGTATAGGATTTTTTTTTTCCTTGTCCTGTGGTTGTGGAAAGAAAACTGGGAGGTGAATAGCTTGACTCAAGGACATTTCTGACATTGGCTTGGGCTTAAAAGAAGGGTTAGTTCTGACAGCGACTCTGTACTGAAAATACTAGGAAAGGTTCTTTTGACATTAAAGCCTGCAGCTCTGCAATTCTGGCTGAGGTGAGAGCCAAAAGTGGAGTGGTTCTCCAAGGTAAATGTTTGTTAGGGGTAAAAGTAGCTGGTTCAAAGGGAAGTAGTGTCGGCTTTTCAACCACATAGTTTAGACCCCAGGAGGGGGCAGGGTCCCATCTTAGTGGTCTACAGTGTAGAATTCCTTTGAAAAATTGTTTAATTTGTGGATGAGCAAAAATGAGGGCAGGAGCTGGGGAGGCATGTTGAGATAGCTGAAGTGTGTACTTTAAGACTGGAATAAGCCAACCTTTGCTTACATAACAAAAGATAAATATTCTAGTATCTGTGCCAAAGTTGCCTGTGTGGGCAGAATACCATTTTCCTGGCACGAGACTAAGAATCGTTTTCACTTAGATAAGTATGATTTTTCTGGCAAATAGTTTTCCAGCCTCTGTCACAACATATCTTATGAAAATGATTATCTGGGAGGAATTAAAATCCAATCCAAGCTATCAAAAATACAGTTGTGTACACTTACCATAAATGTAGATGTTCAAGTATTTTCACTGTTGCAGTCATCACATTTGGGTTATCTGCTTGCAGTAGCCCTCAGTCGGCCTGATTATCAAAGTCTTGGGTCCTGCTTCAGTTGCTGTCTCATCTTCCATGACGTCAGGTAGTCAGGGATATAAAGCATGCAGCCAACGCCATTGCATCATTTTCTTCATGCGCCAGATGTCAGGTGCCCCCATAATGAGAAGCAATTATATACAAGGTTACACATCCAACAAAAAAGCAAATACACCAAAAAGCTTTAAGCATAGTAAACAAGAATAGAGGTATAGTCAATAGCAGTCAGGGGGCTGGAGGGAGGGTAACCAGGACTGCAACAGTGAATACACTTGAACATCTACATTTATGGTAAGTGTACACAACTGTACTATGTTCTTCATGTTTCACTGTTGCAGTCATCACATCTGGGTAGATTCCCAAAGCTAAGGATGGGAGGGGGTAATTAGATAGCATTAGGACCAGCTAAAGGCCCTGCAAGACTGCAGTGGCAAAGCCAGCTCTGAATTTAGAAAAAAATGGCAAACGGTAATGCTTGGTGAAGGTATGTAGAGAACTCCAGGTAGCAGCTTCTAGGATGTCCCTGGTAGGGACACCTCTGAGAAAGGCTGTAGAGGTAGATGCAGCCCTGGTTGAATGTGATCTTATCCCCTGTGGGGCAGGTTTCCATGGTGCTTATAGCAGAAATGAATGCAATGGCCTATCCACTTAGAAATGGTTTGCTTTGAAATGGCCTTCCCCTCTACCCCTGCAGCAAATGCAACCAGCAGCTGTTCAGATTTCCTGAGAGGCTTAGTCCTGTCCAAGTAAAATCTAAGTTGTCTGTGCACGTCCAAGGAGTGCAGTATACATTCCCTTTGGTTTGGATTAGAAAAGATGGATGGCAAATGAATGGACTGATTAAGGGCCACACTGGATACCACCTTGGGCATGAAGGAGGGATTGGTCCTGAGGGACACCCTGTCCACATGAAAGATGATGAGAGGTTCCACTGCCATGAGGGCCTGTAATTCAGACACCCTTCTTGCTGAAGTGATGGCTAGAAGGAAGGCTGTTTTCCAAGAAATGAATTTCAACTCTGCATTTGCAGCTGGCTCCAAGGGAGGTACAGTGAGCTTTTACAAAGTAAAGGTCCCAGGCTGCAGTAGAGGCTCTCCTGGGTGGTCTTAAGTTTTTGGCCCCTCTGAGGAATTGCTTCAGCAGTGGATGAATGAGCTGAAATGGCTGAGGCATGAAATTTGATGGAGGAAAAGGAAAGGCCCTTGTGAAGCATCTCAGTTAAGTTTTGAAGAATATGAGGTAAATTGGGCGCTGCTGCGCCCATCCCGAGTTTGGCTCCAGGAACAGAATCTTTTCCATTTTTCAGCATAGGATTTTCTAGTACTACGCCTCCTTGCCTCCAGAATGACATCCATCACTTGCTTAAGTGAGGGATGGTAACGGAGAGATCAGGTAATTAGCCAGGCTGCCTGGTTCAGGGTTTGAAGCTGTGGGTGCAGAATCTAGCCCTCCTGCTGGGACAGCAGTGCAAGGGTCTGAGGCAGGTGCCATGGTGCCAGCAGTGACACACTGTGCAAGAGGGGGTACCAGTGTTTGCATGGCCAGTCTGGTGCAATCAGTATTGTCCTTGGTTTGTCCTGTTTGATCTTTAGTAGTACATTGGAGAGGAGCGGCAGAGGGAGAAAGGCATAAACTGATAGGTTTTTCCAGGTGAAGGACAGGGCATCCACTTTCCAAGCTTGTTTGTGGGGAGTCCTTGTGCAGAATTTGTCCAATTGGAAGTCTTGGGGGAGGCAAACAAGTCTATCTCTGGGCTCCCCCATTTGTTTCCCAACATGTTGAATATCTTTGGTTCCAGTTTCCACTCTTGGGGGTCCATGAGATTTCTGCTTAGGTCGTCTGCCAGTATATTTAGCTTTCCTGGCAGGAATTGAGCCTTTAGGTGTACTTGGCAGCTCAAGGTTGTGTTCCACAGAGCCATGGCTAGTCTGCAGACAGGGTATGAGTGAGTTTCCCCCTGCTTGTTTATGTACCACATAACAGTGGCGTTGTCCGTCTTTACCAATAATTGTCCTGGAAGAATGTGGCCCTTGAAGGCTGTCAGAGCATTCTGTACTGCTAACATTTCTTTTTGACTGATATGCAGGTGCATTTGACTTGGGTTCCATTTACCCTGAATGCACTGCCATGCCAAGTCAGCACCCCATGCATAGTCTGATGTGTCTTGTTTTGGTGGCAGGCCTCTGCCCACCAAAGAAACTCTATCTGTAGACAAGGTACGATAGGAAACATTGACTCCAGATCCTGGGAATGTTGACACCATATTCTTTTTAGATACCATTGTAGTTTCCTCATATGCAGGCCTGCATATGGAATTAGTAGAATGCAACAGGCCATGAACCCCTCCTTGCAGACAGCTGGGTCTTTGTGGCCAGTAGTTTGAAATAGGCTGTCAAATGAACTTGCTTCTCTGGCGTGAGGTAAGCCATCTGGGAAGTTGTATTCAAGCTTGCTTCCAAGAATACAATTTGTTGGCAGGGTACAAAACGTGATTTCTTTTCATTTATGGTGTACCCCAGGGAAGTTAGCAAATTCTTTACAAATGCCTGATGATTTAATAGTAGATCCTGGCTTTCTGCCTGAATTAGACAATCGTCCAGGTATGGGTATATCTGAATATTTCTTTACCTGTAAAAGGCAATGACTAGAGCTAGGCACTTTGTGAATACCCTGTGCGCAGTAGATAAGCCAAAGAGCAGTGCAGAGAAAGTACAGTTGTGTACACTTACCATAAATGTAGATGTTCAAGTGTATTCACTGTTACAGTCATCACATTCGGGTTATCTGCTTGCAGTAACCCTCAGTCGGCCTGATTAACAAAGTCTTGGGTCCTGCGTCGGTTGCTGTCCCTTCTTCTGTGACGTCAGGTCATCAGGGTATAAAACATGCAGCAGACGCCATTATATCAGTTTTTCTTGCCCCAGATGTCAGGTGCCCCCTAATGGTAAGCAATTAAATCTATAAATATACAAGGTCATACCTCCAACAAAAAAGCAAACACAGCAAAAAGCTTTTGAGCATAGTAAAGGGGAGTAGAGGTATAGCCAAGAGAAATAAGGGGGCTGTAGGGAGGGTAACCATGACTGCAACAGTGAATACACTCAAACATCTACATTTATGGTAAGTGTACACAAGTGTACTATGTTCTTCGTGTTTCACTGTTGCAGTCATCACATTTGGGTAGATTCCCAAAGCTAAGGATGGGAGGAGGAATTTAGATAGCATTAGGACCAGCTATAAGGCCCTGCAAAACTGCATTGGCAAAGCCAGCTCTGGATTTAGAGAAAATTGGCAAATGGTAATGCTTGGTGAAAGTATGTACAGAACTCCAGGTAGCAGCTTCTAGGATGTCCCTGGTAGGGACACCTCTGAGAAAGGCTGTAGAGGTAGATGCAGCCCTGGTTGAGTGGGGTCTGATCCCCTGTGGGATAGGTTTTCCATGGTGCTTGTAGCAGAAATTAATGCAATGGCCTATCCATCTGCAAATGGTTTGCTTTGAAACAGCCTCCCCCTCTGCCCCTGCAGCAAATGCCAGCAGCAATTCAGATTTCCTTTGAGGTTTAGTCCTGTCCAAGTAGAATCTAAGTTGTCTGTGCACATCTAAGGAGTGCAGTATCCATTCCCCTTTGTTCTGTGGATTAGGAAAGAAGGTTGGCAAATGAATGGACTGATTAAGGGCCACATTGGATACCACCTTGGGCATGAAGAAGGGATTGGTCCTGAGGGACACCCTGTCTGCATGAAAGATGATGAAAGTCTCCACTGCCATAAGGGCCTGCAATTCAGATACCCTTCTTGCTGAAGTGATTGCTAAAAGGAAAGCTGTTTTCCAAGAAAGGAATTTTAACTTTGCAGTTGCAGCTGGCTCAAAAGGAGGAAGAGTGAGCTTTTCCAATACAACGTTAAGGTCCCAGGCTGGAGTTGGAGCTCTCCTGGGTGGTCGTAAATTTTTGGCCCCGAACTGCTTGAGCAGTGGATGTGAGAAGAGGGGAGGTTCTGTGTTGTAATGAACTGAAATGGCTGAGGCCTGAATTTTGATGGAGGAGAAAGACAGGCCCTTGTGAAGCATCTCAGTTAAGTATCGTAAAATCTGAGGTAAATTGGGCAATGCTGTGTTCATCCCTTGAGATTGGTTCCAGGCACAGAATCTTTTCCATTTTTCAGCATAAGATTTTCTAGTACTAGGCCTCCTTGTCTCTAGAATGAAATCCATCACTGGTTTACTGAGGGATGGTAAAGGAGAGATTAGGTAATTAGCCAGGCTGCTAGGTTCAGGGTTTGAAGCTGAGGGTGCAGAATCTGGTTCTCCTGTTGAGACAATAGGGTAGGAGGCAGGTGCCATGGGGCCAACAGTGACACACTGTGCAAGAGGGGGTACAAGTGTTGGTGTGGCCAGTCTGGTGCAATCAAAATTGTCCTTGGTTTGTCTTGTTTGATCTTTAGTAGTACTTTGGGGAGCCAGAGGCAGAGGAGGAAAGGCATAAACTGATACGTTTTTCCAGCTGAAGGACAGAGCATCCACTTTCCAAGCTTGTTTGTGGTGAGTCCTTGTGCAAAATTTGTCCAGTTGATAGTTCTGGGGGGAGGCAAACAGGTCTATATCTGGGCTCCCCCATTTGCTTATCAACACGTTGAAAATCCTTGGTTCCAGTTTCCACTCGTGTGGGTCCATGAGGTTTCTGCTCAGTTCGCATTGTACTTAGTTTTCCTGGCAGGAATTGAGCTTGTAGATGCACCTGGTAGCCCTGGGCTGTGTTCCACAATGCCATGGCTAGTCTGCAGAGGGGGTAAGAATGTGTACTCCCCTGCTTGTTTATGTACCACATAACAGTGGTGCTGTCCATCTTTACCATTAATTGTCCTGGAAGAATGTGGTCCTTGAAGGCTGTCAGAGCATTCTGTACAGCTAACATTTCTTTTTGATTGATATGCAGGTGCATTTGACTTGGGTTCCATTGGCCCTGAATGCACTTCCCTGCCAGGTGAGCCCCCCATGCATAGTCTGATGCATCTGTTGTTAGGGTTTGGGTGGCAGGGGGTAGTGTGAATGGTAGTCCCTTGTTTTGGCGACAGGCCTCTGTCCACCAAAGGAACTTCTAGGCGCAGGCAAGGTATGATAGGAATCATTGCTTCTAGATCCTGTGAATGTTGACACCATAGGCTTTTTACATACCATTATAGTTTCCTCATATGCAGCCTTGCATATGGAATTAGAAGAATGCAGGAGACCATGAACCCCAAGGCTTGTAGTATTTGTCTTGCAGATAGCAGGGTTTTTGTGGCCACTTGTTTGAAGTAGGCTGTCAAATGAATTTGTTTCTCTGGCGTGAGGAAAGCCATCTGGGAAGTTGTATTCAAGCTTGCTCCCAAAAATATAATTTGTTGACAGGGTACCAGGTGTGATTTCTTTTTGTTTATGGTGTACCCCAGACAGGTTAGCACCCTCTGTACAAAGGCCAGATGATTCAAATGTACGTCCTGGCTTTCTGCCTGAATTAGACAATTGTCCAGGTATGGATATATCTGAATATTTCTTTGCCTGCAAAATGCAATGACTGGAGCTAGGCACTTTGTGAATACCCTGGGCGCAGTAGATAAGCCAAAGGGCAGTGCAGAGAACTGATAGTGCGTGTAGCCTGCTTTGAAGCGTAGGTATCTTCTGCAAGATTCCCTGATTGGGATGTGCAGGTATGCTTCCTTTAAATCTAGTGTTGCCAACCAGGCATCTTTGCCTAGCATAGGGAGCAACTGGTGAAGAGTCAGCATCTTGAATTTTGGAATCACCAAAAAGGTGTTTAGATTAAACAGTTCCAGGATAGGACGCCATAAAATGACTTTTCTGGGTACCAGGAAAAGTCTCGAGTAGAAACCTTGTCCCTTTTCCTCTTCTGGTACCAACTGAATAGCCCCCATGTTTAAGAGAGAAAGTACTTGCTTCTGGGCCTCTGCCCACTGATTTGGGGGTAGATCTGGCCACCTGCTTGTTGTTGGTAACGAGTGGAAATGAAATCTGTATCCCTGGGACACTATATTTAAAACCCATTTGTCCTGGGTAATGAGTTCCCAATCCTTTGCATGAAGAGCAATCTTTCCCCCCAAAGGGGCAGTCAGTTGACAAGTGCTTGGTAGCTTTAAAAAGAAGTCACTGAGACAGTTTACTGTAGGGGAGAATTTTAATACTCCCAGGATTGGAAGAGGAGGCCCCCCACTGCTTAGTCCTGTGCGTACCCTGGGTCTTAAGCCTGGGAGCTCTGCTGGATCTGGGCTTGGACTGAGAAGGTCTGGAAGAGGCAGGAAAGGACCAATGCCTATTAAACCTTGGTGGTTGTACTTGTAAAAAATCTTTAACAGTTTGCATAGATTTAGCTTTTTCCTCCATCTTTTAAAGAATTTCTTCTGCCTTGTTGCCAAACAGGCGGTCCTGGTTTAAGGGAGCATCCAGTAATTTAGCTTCAACATGATCTGGCAAGGACTGCTCCTTAAGCCAAGCATGCCTTCTAAGTACAGACCCAGTTACAGCAGCCCTGCAAGATGCCTCTTGTGAATCAAAACCACATTGCAAAATATGTTTTCCAACCGGTTCAGCAGAATGCATTAAATCCTGTAAATCCTTATTTTCCCCACAATCAGGAATCATCATTTTCTGTTTAAGCAATCCAATAACATGCTGCTGATACTTTAACATATGAAACTGGCAGTTTAAGGCCCTAATGGCCAAAGTTGCAGAAGTGCATACCTTCCTACCCCATCTATCCAGCGCCCTGGAGTCTCTATCAGAGGGAGTAGGATTTTTGGCAGTAGTATCTTTAATGCCCTTGTGTCCCTGTGAAATGGTCTAAGGATCCGCAGAAGGATTTTTAAAAAGGAACTTGTGAGAGTCAGGGACCCTGTAATATCTGTCAGGTCTTCTGGGAGCAGGAGGTAATGTGTCAGGGGCCAGGCTAGATTCTGAGAAGGCATTATCTACAATGACCAGTACAGGAGGGATAGCTAAAGGCCTGTATTGAGGCAGGAGTAAGAAATCCCTAAGCCCCTTTTTAGAATCAGAGAAATCCTGACTTTCCCAGCAGAAATGCTCCGTAAGAGTATGCAAGGTTTCACCAAAAGAGAAATCCTCTGGAGGGGAAAGCAGAGGGAATGGAGTCCTCTGCAGCAGAATCCTCATAGGTAGATAAAAGCAAATCCTGGTCATCAGAGAAAACAGAAATTTCAGAATCCTGATCAGAAGAATCAGAAGGAAAATCAGTCCTAGGTCTCAGAGGGGGAAGGGTGGCTTCCCCTGATTAGAGTAATAAGGTCTTCAGCCATTCTTATTTGTTTTTTTAGGCATAGGGACCTGACCATGCGGTCTGGGCATCGGTTTTCTAGACATGGATCGAGTTTTAGGCCTTGAAGAAGAAGATGGTGTCGGTTTAATATGCAAGTCAGTAGGCCTGAATACATCCTCAGAAGGCAGTGCCTGCACAGCGGCTCCGGTCCCATCCAATGTAGAGACATATGCAGGTTCCACAGTCGAAGAAGCATCTCGAGGCATACCGGACTCTGAATGGGTCTCAGTAGAGGCCTGCGAATCTGAAGTAGCGGGTATCAGGGGCTGTGAAAACACCTCACTGAGTGAACTGGTGACTAGCTTAGGAGAAGCATCGTCGGCAGCTTTGGATTTATGCGGTCTGTCTCTGTCTTTATTTATTTATTTTATTTTACATTTGTTGACCGGGATAGTCCGACTGGATGCATGTCCATTTTCAGCGGAGGCCCGGGGAGAAAAGCTCCAAGGGTAAGCAGATACAGCATTACATAATACCAGCATTACATATTACAGACAATTTACAGAGATTACATAAGTAAGCAAGTTAAACAAGTTCTGCAGGTTACAGTTAATCCTGAGCACAAGTCAGGATTAAATTAAATTACACAGTAAACTGGTTAACAGATTTTTACACATTCTAGAGAGAGTTAGCCAGGCTTGATACACTGACATAGCCAGTTAAGTGACAAATGTTGTTTGAGTCAAGTTTTAAATTGACCTAAGGTGGAAAGTAAGGTAATATCAGCTGGAAGAGAGTTCCAGGATCTACTTACAGAGTTTGCAAAGAGAGAATCACTGGCTGTGTTATTAATTTTGCTGGTCTGAATAAGTAGTTTGTTAGAGGATCGAAGCGGTCTAGGATTGTTATAGGGGGTGATAATATTTTTAAGTGCAGGAGTATTGTCCGGATTATAGAGGATTTTATAGGCCATAATCAGTTGGTTATACTGGATTAGGCTGGGTAGTTCAAGCCACCCAAGCTGATTTAGATTGATGCAATGATGTGTCCTAAAAGGCAGCCCAGTGGCAAACCTGGCAATGTGGTTGTAGCAAACTGAGAGTTTGTTAAGGACAGTCTTGTTTAAATTCAAGAGTAGAGGGGATGCATACAGAAGGGTTGAAAGAAGGTGAGAGCGAGCTATGGCAATTTTAGCTGGAGGGGTTAGGAAGGCTTTTATTCTGTAAAGTGACCCTCATTTTTTATTGATGGTTTTGATAGTTTGGTTAACATGTAGGTCAAATTTTAGATTATTGTCTATGATGACACCTAATAGTTTTGTAGATGGGTCAGGGAGATTATTGTGCCATCATTTGATTTTATGGTAAAGGTGAAAGCGGTAGACCTACGTGTTGGTGAAAATAACAGCATTTTAGTTTTTTGGGGATTTAGGATCAGACGATGTTCAGAAAGCCAGTTTTCTATTGTATTAAAGGTGGTCTGGGTAGCTGACCATAACTCTACTGGAGATGTGGCTGAGCAAATCAGAGTAGAGTCATCAGCATATTGGATACAGCTGACTTTTGGGATGACAGTATAAAGGTCGTTAATGAAGATGGAGAACAGCAAGGGCCCTAGTATAGAGCCTTGTGGTACTCAGAGGGTGTTAGGTAGAAGGTTAGAGAGTTTGTTCTGCCAGAGGACAGCCTGCTGTCGAACATTCAGGTAGGATTGAAACCATTGGAGGGCTCCAGTATCTAGACAGAATGTTTGCAGGGTGTGGATTAAAAGTTGGTGATCAGCCATATTGAATGCCTTGGAAAGATCCAAAAAGAGGGTTGAGGATATATAATTATTGTTGTGATTATGGTTTATGGTGTTAGTAAAGGCTAGGAGGGCTGAAGTAGTGCTGTGATGAGGACGGAAGCCATGCTGAGCATCTGCCATAAGGCAATTTTGGATTAGGTGGTGCATGAGTTGTCTATGGATACATCTTTGCATTTTTCCAGAAGGTT
This sequence comes from Protopterus annectens, assembly GCF_019279795.1. Taxonomy (NCBI): domain Eukaryota; kingdom Metazoa; phylum Chordata; order Ceratodontiformes; family Protopteridae; genus Protopterus; species Protopterus annectens. The sequence continues at coordinate 1,405,103,280 of NC_056733.1, forward strand.
GGTAGTTGGGTGACTTACCGAAGCCATTTCTGGATAATTGAACCGAGTACCAAAATATTTATATGCGTAAATGAACCGACGACGAATAGTACGAGGTTTGAATAACTCACAAAACTGACAGCGAGGTACGTCGTGGTCTGGGCCTAAGCAAGGAATGAAGTACTAATGAAACTTTTTGAGGTATTTGCTTTCCACAAGAAATACAATTGTTAACTTTTACTGACATCGGTTTAGAGCAAAAAAAAAAGGATCCCCAATGGGGTATTTAGCTTAGTTGAAGACTTCAGATCTGAAACTCTAAAATTAAAATTTCAGGAGTCGGCCGATCGGCACTTGCGAACTGCTTCTGCTTCAGGCACTGCACTGCAAGAAAGACTGATGTAATCGCGTCGACTGCATGCTTTATATAGCCCTGATTACCTGATGTCATGGAAGATGAGACAGCAACTGACGCAGGACCCAAGACTTTGATAATCAGGCTGACTGAGGGCTACTGCAAGCAGATAACCCAAATGTGATGACTGCAACAGTGAAACACAAAGAACATCTGGATGTTCTCTGAACTGGATGGATGGCAGACCACTTGCTCTTCGTTAACAATTCCATGTGTACGGGAAAAATACAGGTTTGTCCCCTCTTCTGTACTAGAAGAAGGGAGAACCAGTGCTGGGTGGGCCAGAAAGGAGTTATGAGGAACATTTATGGCCTGTCTGACACCATCTTTTGCAATACCATGGGATTCAGGGGTATAGTTGGAAAGTTATAGATGAAGAAGTCTGTCCATCTGAAGGAGAAGGCATCTGCTTTTCATGTCTCTGTTAGCTGCTATCTTGAGCAGAACTTACTTAGCTGCCTGTTTTATTGGGAAGCAAAAAGGTCTATTTCTGGCACACCCACATTTGTGTGTCAGGTGTAAGAAAATCTCCCTTTTCAGCATCCACTCATTGTGATTTAGGAGTCCTACTCAGAGTACTGCCAACTGGTTGCTCTGACGCAGTATATAAGAGGGTATGGGGTGATTTCCATTAGACCCACGCCAAAATTGTATAGCTAGTCTGCACAGAGGGTATGAGTTCATACCCCCTGCTTGTTTATATACCACATCACTGTGGTGCAGTCTGTCAGTATTTGGATGGGTCGGGGACTTAGCTTTTCTTGAAAGGCACTTAATGCTGGCATTACTGCAATCCTTTCTTTTAGGTTGATATGATGACTTGCTTGATGCCTATCCCAGATCCCTTGAACCTGGAAGTCTCCCAAGTGAGCTCCCCAGCCAAGTCTGAGCCACCTGTTATTAGTATCTGTGTTACCCAATTTAGTAGGAAGGGGGCACTTGGGTTTTCCCTGATGCCATTTTCCAACCAATGCAGCTCTATTTTTAAGGAACGAAGCAGTGAAATGGGGGTTTCCAGGGAGTGTTAATGTTGACACTAACAGTTATTTAAAACCACTGTAGCTTCCTCATGTGCAGTTATGCTAGGGAATCATTAAACTGCAAGAAGCCATGTAACCTAGGACCCTCTGAAACTCTCTTGCTGTGATGGCCTTTTTGTAGGCTCATGAAATACTAAAAAAGGAAGGAAATCTTGTCCTTGGGAAAGACCGCCCTTTCTTAGACAGAATCCAAAACTGCCCAAAGGAAGGTAGTCCTAGCACTAGGGGACAGCTGTGACTTTTGGATATAGAGGGTTAGACCTATCTTTTGGAAGCAATCCATAGTGATTTGCATAGTTGACAGGAGTTCGGCTGAGGACTAGGCCTGAATGAGACAGTCATCCAGGTAAGGCTAGATGTGGACTCCTTGAGTCCTGCAGGTGCCAGATATTTTGTGAAAACTTTTGGAACCATAGAGAAGCAAAATGGTAAGGGGCAGAATTGGTAATGAGATTCCTCTGCCTGGAAACACAGTGACATTCTGTGTTTCTGTAGAACAAGAACATAGAGGCAGGCATCCTTCAGCTCTAAAGCCACCATACATGCCCCTGGAAAAATGAGAGGTAACAGTTTTTGAAGAGTCAACATTTTGAATTTTGGTACTACTAGAAATTTGTTTAGCTTTGACAAGTATAGTACAGGTCTTCAGGTGCCTTGGTGTCTTCCTTCCGGGGAATGAAGAAAAAATGGGAGTAGAAGCCTCTTCCTATGTCTTCCATGGGTACTGTCTGAATAGACCCTTGAAGTAAGTGGTCTTGTAATAGTGGCAGTATCATTTTTTTCTTGCTGCTTTGGTGGGGGTGGTGGTGGTAGTGAGAGAACTGAAGAAGAAGGGATCCTCCAAAACTGAGAAGAGTACCGTTTTTTTATGATGTGTAACACCAACTTGTCTTGGTCTTCCATTGGTCATAGAAAGAAGACAGCCCTCCTCCTAGGAAAAGAGGAGAGGAAGACCTAATAACATTCACAGCTTAGCGATGGGCGATTAAGTATGCTTGGTTTGCTACTTATCTTAGTACCGAATTCTATTCCCTCTAGGTCATTTAGCTTTCTCTCTTTCTTAGACGGAAAAAGGCCAGGATTTGCTAGGGTAATTTCTACTGTATCTAGGGAATGGAGTTAGATAAAAAATCCAGACTTCATCTGTTGACCCTTCTCATCCAGTTTTTCAAACACTTACTCAACTGGGGTCCAAAGAGAGACCCCTAATCTAAATGGGCAGAGTTCTGCATTAATCCAATCTGACAGAGGTTGAGTCTTCAGCCAGACATGTCTTTACATGACTGATCCTGTTGGAACAGCCCTGCATGATATATTTGAAGCATCATAAGCACAGACGAGTGAGTGTCTGGACACTTAGAGGGCTTCAGTGCACAAATCCAAAAATTCCATCTGGAGGTTCTTTTCCTGTGTCCCCTCTGCCTTAGATTAAATTTGTTCCAGTAATGTCTCAAGGCATTTGAGCATATGGAAATGGAAGTTAAAAACTCTCGTGGGCAGTGTCGCTGAGGTACAAGCCTCCTTGATAAATCTATCAAGCAGTCTTGCACTTTCTCTGTCATTTGGCAAGAAGGTTCTTGACTTCTTTCCAATTTGATCCCTTGGAGGATCCCATGGACATCACTGCTGGATTTGCCACTGGATTTTTTACAGAGGTGCTTGTGGGATTCCAACACTCTATAAAAGCAATTTGGCATCCCAGAGGCAGTGATAGAAAGTCCACTTGCCATTGGCCAAGACTTCATGGACTGAAGAAATTGCCAAAGGTCTAGAAAGAGACAGGTGCAGGAGCTTTCTGAGATTAGCTTGACCCTTTCCAGTTGAAGGCCTCCTTCATCTTTTGAAGGGTGTCTCTAAAGGATAAATCCTCAGGTGGAAAGGCTGAGGGATAAGGTGCCTTCAGAATACGAGTCAGTACACTGTTGAGGAGAAGGATGATGTACATAAGCTAGCTCATCTTTATTCTCTGATTTAGAGGAGACAGTCTCCCAGAGGGGGGAGAGATGGCTTTTTCTACTCCCAGATGAGGCACCCAGAACAGGATCCTTTTCCAGGGCGGACCTAAGACCTGTGATGAGATATGAGCATTCAATCAGCACAGGCTGAGACAAACCAACTTGTTTCTTGGTTAAGAACAGGCCTCGCATCATGGGCAGACAAGCAGTCATTACCTCGATCCTGCTCCCAGGCAATTCTTCCCTAACAATCACCAAGGGGATACAGTCCCTCATCCTTGGTTACTAGGAACCTGGCATTGGAAGCCAAATCCTGTTTGGTGTGTTTGAATCCTGAAGGCCCAAACGTACAAGTCATAGAATATGTCTATCTGTGGAGGGGTGGGGCGAGGATCTTGTCTTTTTATTTCTTATTCTGCTTAGCCTCCCAAAAGATAAAAGATCATACACCTCTTTTGAACTCATCTGGCTTCAGAGAACCAACAATCAAACAAACCTTGGCCAAAGGGTCCCTATCACCACATAGAAATGTGAAAAAGTCAAATGGCCTAAAGGCCGAAAACGTCGGACCTCGATATGCTTTTTGTGGGATCGCAGTACAGTGGAGATCAGAATATTTGCCCTTTCCTCACTGTAGTGCAATCTCGGATTTGGTATACATATTTAGTGGGGGGTGTGGCGATTTCGAGGTCCAGCATTTTCGGCCTTTAGGTCATTCACTATTTTGTGCGTTCGATGTTCCGATATAGACCCTTGGCTAAAGACCTCAATCTCCACTGCAAAATGAACTCGTGATGGCACTACAGATTCATAACTTGTGAATTCCTTGCTTTGGGAATAAAGGAGAAAATTCACACTACATATCAAATAAAGCAACACCCTGTCTACCTTCAAAACCCAACCTGACAACTGCATGAGTGACTATAAATTCATGCTAGGGTATGCGGAAATAAGTCTTCTTATCAACGGTAACATGCACTCACAAAATTATGAAGTGCTGGCAAAGCTTTCTGATGGCCTTTTGGCCATACACTTAGTATGAATCTATTAACCTGTACCTACACGCCTATTACTTTGTTAATTTCTGTAACTGAACTTCTTAAAATAACTTTTAGGGAACTTTTTGTAAACAGGTAAGCATACGGGAAATATTTCTTGCATATGTTTTGCTCACTCTACTCAATTTGTCTTATGTATTACCACCAGTTTGTCTTCAATTAATGCAAAAGTTACCAGCATGTACATCTATTATTCAAAGAATATTTTCAAAAAGTTTGCATTATATTCACTGCTTGCTTTACACCTATGTACACAGAATATGATGCACTGGTGTTTAATGAAGCTTTTCTCCCTAGGTTCTCTCTACAAATGAATTAATCAGGGAGTGTTTGGAATAATGGTTAAGGTATTTACCTCACAGATACACGATATAGGGTTTGATTCTGACCTCTGGTTATTTGCTAGGCTTGTTATAATCTGCACACTGACAGCCTAGTATTTATCTATTTTTTAGGGGTTGGGGGTCTGTTTAATGGTTAAGTTGTAAACAGACAAGCGGTACAGTGTTTGATTCTCACCTAGGGAAATCAGCTGGGTTTAAACTGGGCCACAAGGGCAACTAGCCAAGTAATCTTAGTACAACTAACTGAGTTAGCAAAGCACAGTTATGCACTAAAACACAATTAGCTGAGGGAGTTAATGATTAAGCATGGAAAACGAACTAGTTAGTTTCACTTCAGTAAAAAAGGAAGTCTGACTCAAAGTGATGCAGTTTTAATAATGTACTTAAAATAGCTCAGTGTGGTGCCAAATAATAACAGGAAATGCTAAAAAATATAAAATAATAATGAAAGAATATAGAAAGATTATCTTCATTAAGTTTAAAGGTAAGTTAAGACTATGATAACTTTCCACATTAGGAGTGTAGCACCCCAACATCAGTAGCATGCGCACAACCACATAAAAGACAAATGTAAACACACATTCTCCATCTGTTTACAGCAGGTTCTTTCATTTGATAGAAGCCCCCCCACCCCCCAAAAATTAGCGCATGAGCGCACACACATGCATAATTTAAAAGATACGTACAAACAAGCAGAGATAAGTATACTGTTACAATAAGCAACAGCTCTAGAAGGAAAAGCCATGGACATGAAAACCATATGAACCAAGCACACAGAAAGAAAGAAAGAAAGAAAGGCAAAGAGGGATTGTTTTCTCCCTTCAGAGCACCAGTGACATCACTGATGGTAAAAGACAGTGTTAACTGGCACGCAAAACATGGAAGAAGGCTAAAACATACATACACTTGGGTTAGGCTATCCATTCCACAAACTTGCATTTCCATTGTGTCATAATATTACTACTAAAGTTTTGTACTCTGACAGTAGGTGCTTGGCATTCCACTCAGTATTTCAAAAGGACATTACCTGCGTCATTTCCACGTACTTTTATTAGCTCTTTTGGACTATCTGCGGACATTTTTACACCCTGTGAATGCATTCCTTTGACAGTTGATGTTTCCTGCCTCTGATTATTTTTCACAAATTCCAAGGCAAAGCCTAAGCTAAAACTACATCAAAATTCTCAGCAGGATTCTTCAACAGGACAGAAAGTTAAATCAAAAATAAAAACTGCACAGACAGTAAAAGTAACAATAGAGAAAACACAAGTGGAGCAACCCGATGCTTATAAAACTGATGACACATGAACATAGCAAAGGTTTTTCCCAAACAACAAGATTTTAGTAATTGGTACTTCCCAAAATAAGGATTTACACTTAACACATACTAAAAAAGTGTTACAATTTCTTACAGGCGATCAAAGATAACAACTTTTCTCTGCTATCAGTCACGGTTCTTAATGACCACTCTTGGGCCATGTTCCTCAGTTATATACTGGGCATTCTAATTGGGTTCACTACAAGCCCTGGACATTTTAGCATTGCATTACTCACCCTCTTAAGTTGAAAGAAACAGAAGGCACTGCTAGCAAGGACCACCACACAAGTGATTGAGTCAAAGGAAACCAATCTGATTCTCTCGGGTATAAGCTGTGAAGAATATATTGCTGAAGAGCAGTTCAAATAATGATGCATGTAATACAGCATAATGCAAAGTGTAGGTTTCTGATGGGCTTAGATGGTTAAAATCCCTGCTCTTCTGAAGTAATGTATGTTGAATGATTACTAAAACTCAAAGTACAGACATAACATGACCTTGGACATGAATACAAAAAAGACCGAGCTTATCAAGTTGTTACAGATTATTAAAACTTTAGTGTGTGACTACTCCTTAGAAAAAAAAAAAAAAAAAAAAACTTAAATACTCTCATTTAGAGGTTAAACTAATGTCAAAATTGGATTATTATACTGGCAGGGAAGCAGACACTATACTAAATGACACCGGTTTGAGTAAAGTTTAACTAAAGTACATGCAAATGATCTCTTAAGAACATACCAATGTTTCAACTACATGGCTTCTGAATTCCTATGGCATATTACTTTTTTAAGTCTTCATTGGGTCATTCAGGTGAATAAAGCCAAACTCAACAACTTTAGACACAGTTTTTTACCCTTTTTCTGTGCTCACTTGTATATCCTAAATGGATTGTTTGGCCATACTTTAGACACAGAGAGCTTAAAAACAAGCCTGATGTCCGTAACATTAGGGTGACTGCAAAATATCCCAAATAACATCCAAAGTAAAGGGTAAAATAGTCACAGTCACAAATCATTTAGTAAAAACTACAAGAAAGACCAAGCAAGCCTTAAGGGAGCATATGCATATATCCCACAGGCCTCCACTACAGGAGATATAAGATACCACACAGTGAAGACTCTAGGCTTGCAGACTTAAAAATAACTTAACACCAAAATGTCCACTGCTGACATTGATAAAAAAGTGAAAAAACAAAATAGTCAAGACTGAACAACACATGCTCAGACACATAACCTCGGAGCATGCAACTAAAAGCAATGTTTTTTTGCAAGGGAGCAAGCCCCCACATCCTTTCTAATTACATAGTCCAACTCTTGAGATCGCAAAATAATGGGGAAAGAATATACTCTTCAATCTTGGAAATGCTGCCATGTTGCACAAATGTCAATCAGCTGTTTTGTTGACCAAAATACATCAAAACAGCTGTGAACTACACAGACAGCATATATATTCTGCCGCGGTGGTGCAGCAGTAGCGTTGTTTCCTCACTGCAAGAGGTTCTCCGTTGGGGGCAATCGTAAA